>NC_058087.1:182662838-182780663 GCF_014858855.1 Bufo gargarizans | reverse complement strand
CACAATTTAGAAAAACACAAGATAAGGTGTTTTTATTACTCCTGACAATATGAAATTATCATTACTTTGTGCTCTCAGATGTAAATCCTGAAATTAGTAGGAGCCGTCATGTGCCTACAAGGATTCAGTAAAAAAAAAATTGTAGATTTCAAAATGTAAAAAAAATGGTGAAAATACTTACTACATTATTATTTCATGTTAATGGTTGCTTTTACTGAAATTAATAGAAATTGAATGCAAAAAATCTGCAAGAAAAAAAAACATAGCTACTAATCCTACCCATATTTTAGTGCAGGTTTGATTGTGAAAGGCTCACCTCTCATCGTGCTGTAGTGACAACCGGCCTTCTGGGATAACATCTTGTCCCATGTAAGTACTGCAGCCTGTGATTGGCTACATGCCTGAACTGTGACATCATCACTGTGTGCATTATCCCTGTACTGTGACATCACTGTGTTTATTATCCCTGTACTGTGACATCACTGTATACATTATCCTTGTACTGAAGACCAGGGGCGTTTCTAGGGTCTGAAAAGATTCGGGGCCCAAGCCCCAATGAATATGGTCCAGTTCTCTAAATCAACCCTCCCCCCCGCACTTTCCTGTACTTGCTATACAGCTATACCTCTCACATCCAGGGCCTCCCAGGTGACATCTTCTCCGATGTAGATCTTTTCTGTCATCATCTTCTCCATTCGGTCCGGACACTTCTCTCAGCCGTCTCGTCTCTGCAGAGTGTGAAACACAGACATCTCAGCTTCCACACTTTTCTATCATCATCCCCCAACCTGAAGTCCCCACAGTGTTATCCTGCTGCTCGCTGTGCTCCCCAATACCCCCAAATACTATCCTGAAGAAATAATAGTTCCCCCATAGTAATAGTGCTCCTCATAGTTCCAATAATAGTAATTCCCTTCTAGAATGCCCTTATTAGTAATACTGCCCCCTACAGTGCCCCCAACAGTGATAATGCTCCCCAAGAGTGCCCTCATTAGTAGAAAAACCCTCCAGTATTAATAATACCCTTACAGATAACATAAATAACATCACTACCTCCCCCAGCCCCCTCCGAAATACAGTCCTATGTAAATAACATCACTCCCTCCCACAGCCGCCTCCAACATACAGTTGCATGTAAATAACATCCCTCCCTTCAGCCGTAACATACAGTCCCAGTTAAATAACCACAACTCCCAGCATTCCTCTGCCTCTCCCTTCACTTACCTCTCCTCATGTAGCAGACATCACCACAGCTTCTTTCCCCAGGACTTCTCCTCTTCAGTGCCCTCCATTCCTGCACTGATCACATGATGGTGACATCATCGCAGGTCCTTCTCAACCACTGCCTGTTTTATTGGTCACATGACCTGTGATGCCATCACAGGTCCTTCAGATCTTCCAGTGCATTTGATTCAATTATACTGCCATCCTGAGGACTTACAGTTGTATCAAGCAGGCAAGACATTCGGGCCTGGGACAAAACATCAGGGGCCCAGGCCCCAAATGTTTCAACCTAGCAACGCCGCTGCTGAAGACATAGAAGCTCCCGAAGGTAGCAGATAAAAAAAGCATGCTGCACCGGATACTTCGAGGTAGGTGTTGTATAAAAAAACATAAAAAAACAAGTAAAGACAACAGCTACGCGATCACTTCCTTTTTTCCTTTCTCTTTGATTTATGCTTATCTTTTTGAGTTTTTTTTTATTACCTTTTACAGAAATGATGTCTAACAGTATTCTAATTTTATTATATGTTTCAGTGTATGTATCTGTATTTCACTGCCACTTGGTACAGTGTTTCCTAAGCCTGAAGAAGTTGGCAGATCGCCACTGACATTCAAAGCTGTTGTTTTTATTTGTTTTTATACAATAAACACCTACCTCGAAGTATCCGTTGCAGTGCGATATTTTTATCTGCTACCTTAGGGAGCTTCTTTGACTTCAGTACAAGGATAATACACACAGTGATGTCACAGTACAGGGATAATACACACAGTGATGTCACAGTACAGGGATAATGCACACAGTGATGTCACAGTACGGGGATAATAACCATAGTGATGTCACAGCACAGGGATAATACACACAGTGATGTCACAGTACTGGGATAATGCACACAGTGATGTCACAGTACGGGGATAATAACCATAGTGATGTCACAGCACAGGGATAATACACACAGTGATGTCACAGTACTGGGATAATAAACACAGTGATGTCACAGTACAGGGATAATAAGCACAGTGATGTCACAGTACAGGGATAATGCATACAGTGATGTCACAGTACAGGGATAATACACACAGTGATGTCACAGTACAGGATAATAAACACAGTAATGTCACAGTACAGGGATAATACACACAGTGATGTCAGAGTACAGGGATAATACACACAGTGATGTCACAGTACAGGGATAATACACACAGTGATGTCACAGTACAGGGATAATACACACAGTGATGTCACAGTACAGGGATAATAAACACCGTGATGTCACAGTACAGGGATAATGCACACAGTGATGTCACAGTACAAGGATAATAAACACAGTGATGTCACAGTACAGAGATAATAAGCACAGTGATGTCACAGTACAGGGATAATACACACAGTGATGTCACAGTACAGAGATAATAAACACAGTGATGTCACAGTACAGGGATAATACACACAGTGATGTCACAGTACAGGGATAATACACACAGTGATGTCACAGTACAGGGATAATAAACACAGTGATGTCACAGTACAGAGATAATAAGCACAGTGATGTCACAGTACAGGGATAATACACACAGTGATGTCACAGTACAAGGATAATACACACAGTGATGTCACAGTACAGGGATAATGCACACAGTGATGTCACAGTACAGGGATAATACACACAGTGATGTCACAGTACAGGGATAATGCACACAGTGATGTCACAGTACAGGGATAATAAACACACTGATGTCACAGTACAGGGATAATAAACACACTGATGTCACAGTACAGGGATAATAAACACAGGGATGTCACAGTACAGGGATAATAAACACAGTGATGTCACAGTACAGGGATAATGCACACAGTGATGTCACAGTACAGGGATAATACACACAGTGATGTCACAGTACAGGGATAATAAACACAGGGATGTCACAGTACAGGGATAATAACACAGGGATGTCACAGTACAGGGATAATAAACACAGTGATGTCACAGTACAGGGATAATACACACAGTGATGTCACAGTACAGGGATAATGCACACAGTGATGTCACAGTACAGGGATAATACACACAGGGATGTCACAGTACAGGGATAATAAAAACAGGGATGTCACAGTACAGGGATAATAAACACAGTGATGTCACAGTACAGGGAGAATAAACACAGTGATGTCACAGTACAGGGATAATACACACAGTGATGTCACAGTACAGGGATAATACACACAGTAATGTCACAGTACAGGGATAATAAAAACAGGGATGTCACAGTACAGGGATAATAAGCACAGTGATGTCACAGTACAGAGATAATAAACACAGGGATGTCACAGTACAGGGATAATACACACAGTGATGTCACAGTACAGGGAGAATAAACACAGTGATGTCACAGCACAGGGATAATACACACAGTGATGTCACAGTACAGGGAGAATAAACACAGTGATGTCACAGCACAGGGATAATATACACAGTGATGTCACAGTACAGGGATAATGCACACAGTGATGTCACAGTACAGGGATAATAAACACAGTGATGATGTCACAGTACGGGGATAATGCACACAGTGATGTCACAGTACGGGGATAATGCACACAGTGATGTCACAGTACGGGGGGAATAAACACAAATAAAATGGAATGATCACTGTGTTTATTATCCCTGTTCTGTGACATCACTGTGTGCATCATCCCAGTGGATTAGGTAAACCAAAATGATCATAACCCCTCATGTTGTAAATTTGTTGCTGAAGGTAATCATGGAGTGAGACCCATTAAAAGTTTTGCTCTGGGTCTAAGAGGCTATAAAAACAAATAAAATAATATATGAACCCCGAGGCAGAGCTTTATAAGAAATCTCAAGTAAACCAGTCATGAATCATACTTTCCTGAGCACAAGACTGATCTCTGATGAGACTTTTAAAGGAACCTGACTGGGAACTGAAACATCTATAAACAGGAATACCTACCTTTGTACTCGGCCTGATTCATTTTCTCCACATCTTATTGGTATGTTGCACGTTCATGAAAATGAAAATACTCCAGCAGCTGAGCATCAGTCCGATCTCTGTAATGAGACCGACAGAAGGCATTCGTCCATTTACCTGTGTCAGAGATTCTCTTCACGAAGCCATAAGACAAAGGCTTGAGAGCCTCGATCGATTATTTATGTTCTAAATTCTCATGACTCCTTTAACAACCTACAGTATTTTTGGCTAACGCCTCAAGAGCCTCCGGTGTGTTATTCAGAGGAAAGAAATCCCAGTATTCCTAGGTCTGAAGCATAAGGTCTCCATCAAACAACACCAACTATGTCAACTTCCTCAAACAAGTTGTAGAGAGAACTTCAATTATCTATAGACATAAAAGTGAAAATGTGTTTGTTCTTCAAAGGCTCCTATGTGCCTTGATGGATCTCAGCCAAACTTGGCACATATAGTCTTTGTGATCCAACTTAAAATACTGGAGAAGGGGGGGGGGGATTAAGTCCAGATGACAGGGTTCTGAAAGGTTCATAAAGTAATACGTTTTTGATGCAGAGTGCGTTAAAATGTAAACACTAATGTAACTGCTGGGACACTGCTTCTCACTCTGCCTCTGATCTCCCTACATGTGCTGTCTAAAAGACAAACTGTTTGTTGCCCACAGCAAACAATCACAGCACAGTTTTAATTTTTTCCCATAATAACCAAACATAGCACTTTCATTTTACTACAGCGCTTCTCAATCTGCCTCTCCCATTCGTGTTATCCGAAAATAAAGTCCTTTGTAATTCAGTGGTAATCTCCCTACATGTGATGTCCACAAAGTAAATCGTTTTTTGCTCATAGAATCCAATGATGCAGGGTGCATTTTATACACTAATGGAACTTTAAAGGGGTTATTCCATCTTAGACAATGGGGGCATATCGCTAGGATACAACTCTCCCCAGCTCCGTTCTCATTGTAGGTGCGGGTCCCAGAGGCGATATGCCCCTATTGTCTAAGATAGGATAACCCCTTTAACTACGGAGGCAATGCTTCTCACTCTGCCTCTCATCTCCCTTGCATCTGCTATTAAAAATGTACAGCTCTCATCATGCCCTGATGGCTGTAGACAGTCTTGTAAGAAGTACTATATTAAAATGGAAGCTTTACTGTGATTGGTTGATATGGGCAACAAACAGTTTGTCTTTTAAACAGCACACTCACAGAGATGAGAGGCAGACTGAAATGCAGAGGATATGTAAGATCCAACAGGCGCACTCCCCAAACAGGTGCAAAGATGTTTCCTCCTTAAAAGGGCACATGGGGCAGTAGCAGGTACTGCAAAGTTTGCAAACACAACAAAAGTTTTATGGCGGCCATACTGTTACGGCCTCGGTGACAAGTTTGCCGTGCATGCCGGTTGCCTGGGGCAACGCATGGTTGTTAGCATGTATGTGCTTTGCTACCCTTCTCCTGGGTTCTCCCCAGTCTGGTGCTTGAAGGGTTAACTCACTGGCTTGGTGTGGCCACTTGGGTTTTATTACCTGTGGCTTCCTGCCTGAAGTTAGTTGTACTTCAGTCGTCTTTGGAGCTGGAGCTCTTCTCCAGTCCAGGGTGTTCTATATGCCCAGTCCTTGAGGGCCACCTAGTAGGACATCAATGTCTTCAGCGATGTCACCTGATGTTTTCTGATTTCACCCCTTTGTGTCTGTTTCTGTTACCCTACCTTACTTGTATATTTGGTGTAGGTTTGTGTTTGGAGTTGTTGTTATGTATGGTTTGGTGTTTCATGTCTGGCCTGTTTGGTGTTTCAGGTCAGCATGGATGCCAGACATATCCTTTGTATGTCCTATACCTCCAGAAGGGGGTCCCTGGAGTTCCCCGGAGGGGCAATCCAAGAAGCGCAACCTGGTGCCGCCATGGTTCATGCCTAATGGTGGTCCAGGTTGTTTCTACTGGATTCTGTGTTTAGTGTTTGTGCTGGATCCTGCCTGTTGTGTTTGTTTGGGCCTATGCGCATTTCCAGGATGCTGTGTCAGATAGGTATCCATGTTGGTCCTGTTGGCAGTGGTGTTTTCTGCCTCTGGACACTTACCTGTCGTGTCGTCCACTGCTGGCTGCTTTCTTCCCCTTTGTGTCAAGGCTGAGGATGGGAGAAACCCTCAGCCGTGCGATGACAGAAGATGTTGGTCGCTGCTAGGCCAGGACAGGAATCAGAGAGCAGGTCACCTGCTAATACGTCCCTAATTCTGACCCTGACTCCTAGCTGTATGAGCCAACCCAGATAGTAGGAGGGCTCATACTCCGGAACCTAGGGTCCCTACTAGCCCTCAGGGTAGCCCTGGACTAGGAGCAAGGTAAGACGACCTGTTCCTCGTAGACACGGACGAACAGGAGTCTCACTGGCCAAGCTGCAAGGAAAGGGAAACATAAACAGCCTATGGATATGGCAGGTGAGTGAAACCACTTCCACACCTACCTGCCACAGACACACTGACTGGATCCCGAGCTCAGATGCTGAATGTCCATACCAAACATAAAAGGACACAGCACACACACATAAACACACAGGAACCCAGATCCATAGCTGCAGTAAGATAAGACATCACAAGAACATAAAATAAACATCACACATAACTTTTATGACCACAAGGGTGGCCCTCACTGGCAGATGGTATAAGAGACCAGGAGGATGACTCCAGCATACAACAAGGCTGGATTACCCCTCAGCTTCAGATCTCAGCAGAGGCTAAATAGCCCAAGTAGCCACACCCACACAGACACACACTAGAAAGGGAATTAACCCTTCCAAGACCAGACAGGGTACTGAAGCCACTTAAAGGGGAAGTGCACACACACACATAAACCCCGTGCACACCAAACAGATAAAAGGCACACCTACAAAGACAGGTTGCCAGGTGCAACCACATGCACTTGACAGCAAGCTGCCTAGCAACTGCTCAGGCTGCTATACTGCCAAATAACAACATGTTGCCAGCGTCAACCACACGTGAGGCAAACTACTTCAGCCCACACCTGTGATTGACAACAGACAAGACCGCAGGCAACTGCCTGCGGTTCCAGGAGTCACGGCCATGACAATGGCCGTGACACTTTGTTGCTAGGCCTGTTGGAGACTTCGGTTAATCCGTGTCATGGAGGAATCGGTTGTCTCCACCTTCTGACGCCATATTGCAGGGACTGTTAGGGTAAGTAGGGCCCAGGTTCGAGAGTATGAGCTCCCCTACCATCGAGGGCGGCTTACACAGTCAGGAGGTCAGGATAGGATTTAGGGGCGCTTAGTTGGTTTCCAGCTCCCTTTTCCCTGTTTTCGGGCCTAGTTGCTATCACGTCTGCTTCCAATTGTTTGGTGGGGGATTTCCCCCACTCACCACTGTGACACATACACATTCAATAGCTGTTGGCTAAGCAATCTCATCCACCTCCCTCCCAGCACCCCATACATCTAAATATTCGGCTCGGCCGAACATGTACAGTATGTGTATTTAAAGCGGGGAGATGAGAGAGCCGCTTCCAGAGGTTGCTTCAGGCTGCTGCTTATCTCCCGGAGGAACAAAAGGATCAGGTGAAATTATTAATTTTGCCTGATTCTTCTATCTCCCGACATCATCTGTTGGGGAAGAGTTGGGAGCTCCCCATACACATTAAACTGTTGCCCGAACCCTCCGAGAACTAATGGGAGCCTTTAAAGAAAATAAAACATAAATAAATTATATAAAAAAATGGATGCTTTCTTACCTCTCCAATTGGACCAAAAGTATCAATGAGTATTTCTAAGTGAGAAAATATTTATATAATGTCACGGAAGGTGTACAGAAACTAGAAGACACAAAATGAAGACTGACTGGATCCAAAACTAAGGAACCAGAGGGTAAGCCTTGCAACAGACCTGGCTCTCTCCCTTACTGCTCAGCCTATGCAAAAATCTGTATGGTAGATGATTGCATATCCTCGTTCCTCGACTGTATGACACCTGAACACCCTATAATAGTGAGGGGACACGCCTACCGGCTCCCTACACATGATACAGAGGGAGTCAGGGTCACCTGGGATCCAGCAAACAGCAAAACACAAAGGAATGAGCAAAACTTATCTGTAGAAGACTCAGTAGTAGCATCCAGCATGCACACACTCCAGGAAGTTGTATAAACTGCAAAGTGATGCAGTATGGGAAGGGATTTAAAGGGATGCAATCAGTGCAACTACATGACAGCTGAGAGAGGCTAACGAGATGAGAAAACAAAAGCAAAACAAAAGGAACCTCAAGCAGGAGGTTCTGAAGAACGTCTGACAGAGCTTCTCAGATGTCTGGTGGTGACATATAGATAGACTTACACCAGGGCGATGCCGGGTATATGCACAAGTAATGTACAGTATATTCTAGGGAAAACTCAAATGTCTAGGTGTCTCCAGAATAGTGAAGCTCCCAACAACCTTGACGAGAAGGTCACAGATCTACCCTCTTCTTAAGCTCTGAGGAGCCACTTATGATCTATGCCTCCTAATATCTGAACCACCCATGCCTGGGACATCTTAAAAACCCCTGATCTACCCAGGAAAGCTCCCAAAACCTTCCAGAAACATCCACTTTGATGGACAATTGTGTAGGACATGCCCATTTGTAGAGCCATTCCACAAAACTTCAAAAATTTAGACCATTGATAAGTATTTGTGATCCATTCCTGTGAGGCTGGGCTAAGAAAACATGACTATAAATTTCTGGAATGGGGATTGGTTGTTCCACTATTCCTGGTAATATTTTCTGACTAAAGTTTTTTGCCAAAATATGCCTTTCAGGTTATGGCTACCTGTCTACTTGTGCCAGACAAGGTTGACACCAAATTTCCTCCTGATAAAGGACATAGAAAATGCTGCAATACTGTTGCTTGACTTCCATGTGATTCGAGCTTTAGGGGTACTGTTTATCCTTGTGGAGAGCAGAAGAACTGGTCAGGCAATGCTCCCTGGGGAAAAAAAATGCAGATTAGCTCTCTTCTAAGAGAAATAAAAGCTATCTCAATGGTGCCATCTAGTGGAGGTTGTTTGTGTACTTGAATGTAACGTGCACACAAATGTAAACAGATAATTGCAAAACTCAGCTCTGCTACATCTGTCAATGTCTTTGCAGACAGCACAAGTCCATTTAATTGAAAGTAGCAGCCACTTTATTCCCTTTCACAAAAACTTTTTTCCGTAAATCAGAAAGTTAGGTACTACAGTCAGAGGCTACATGGGGACATGGTGCTCCAGATTCCAGGTAATAAATATGGAGCCAAAGGGACACAAATGTATTCACTTTTGTGAAGCCCCAGGATGACTTTAATACATAACAATGTAGCTGGGCTCCTGATAAGAGGTAATTGCACCGGTTTTGGCTTACAATGAACTTCAATGGACTGCACACTTATACATAATACAGCAGATAGGTATCAGTGTGGGATTTATTTGTGGTAGTTGGTACATTGTGATCCCGCAGCAAAGTTACCTTGATACCTCAACTTGTAAATGCCTCACTGAGGCACCTATCCTCATAATCCCGAGCTGCACTTACAAAACCTACAGCACTTATCCTTGGGGGCTGGTGTTCTGCAGCAGATATAGTATAAGCCTGATCTTTGCCTCAGCAGCACATTCGCAACTGAATGACAAACTAAGTAGAAAATCATTACCACACTGGCAATATCTACAACAATACTGCCCCTTGTGTACTAGGATATATTATAACTACTATAATAGTGCCTACTATGTACAAGAATATAACTACTATAATACTGCCTCTAATGTACACAAATATAACTACTATAATACTGCCTCCTATGTACAAGAATATAACTACTATAATACTGCCTCCTATGTACAAGAATATAACTACTATAATACTGCTCCTATGTACAAGAATATAACTACTATAATACTGCTTCCTATGTACAAGAATATAACTACTATAATACTGCTCCTATGTACAAGAATATAACTACTATAATACTGCCTCCTATGTACAAGAATATAACTACTATAATACTGCCTCCTATGTACAAGAATATAACTACTATAATACTGCTCCTATGTGCAAGAATATAACTACTATAATACTGCTCCTATGTACAAGAATATAACTACTATAATACTGCTTCCTATGTACAAGAATATAACTACTATAATACTGCTCCTATGTACAAGAATAACTACTATAATACTGCTCCTATGTACAAGAATATAACTATTATAATACTGATCCTATGTACAAGAATATAACTACTATAATACTGCCTCCTATGTACAAGAATATAAATACTATAATACTGCTCCTATGTACAAGAATATAACTACTATAATACTGCTCCTATGTACAAGAATAACTACTATAATACTGCTCCTATGTACAAGAATATAACTACTATAATACTGCCTCCTATGTACAAGAATATAACTACTATAATACTGCTCCTATGTACAAGAATATAACTACTATAATACTGCTCCTATGTACAAGAATATAACTACTATAATACTGCTCCTATGTACAAGAATATAACTACTATAATACTGCCTCCTATGTACAAGACTATAACTACTATAATACTGCCTCCTATGTACAAGAATATAACTACTATAATACTGCCTCCTATGTACAAGAATATAACTACTATAATACTGCCCCTATGTACAAGAATATAACTACTATAATACTGCTCCTATGTACAAGAGTATAACTACTATAATACTGCTCCTATGTACAAGAATATAACTACTATAATACTGCTCCTATGTACAAGAATATAACTACTATAATACTGCCTCCTATGTACAAGAATATAACTACTATAATACTGCCTCCTATGTACAAGAATATAACTACTATAATACTGCTCCTATGTACAAGAATATAACTACTATAATAATGCCTCCTATGTACAAGAATATAACTACTATAATACTGCCCCTATGTACAAGAATATAACTACTATAATACTGCCTCCTATGTACAAGAATATAACTACTATAATACTGCCTCCTATGTACAAGAATATAACTACTATAATACTGCCTCTATGGATGAGTATTTAGACCTTACATATTAGGGATGACATGGTGTTATTCTTAGCAGATCATGAATTTAAAGTGTAAAGAAACAGCACGGTTTTTAGAAAACCAAAGTTCGCCTTCCCCCTCCCTCTGTGATTCCTCTTTCTTCTCCTTTTTGCTTAAATTCTGTCTCTTTCTGTTGGATGTGAGAATGATACGGAGGGGTTGGGGGTGAGGGGCAGTGGACACTGAGATGTTGGAATGAGGAGTGCTCTGTCTGTACATTGCAAAAACAAACAAACGACAGACCAGATGATATAATGCTCCGCACCTCTTACATTATAGGCAGTCAACAAAGATGTTCATCACCATAGCTGTGCCTGAGGTGTGTATTATGAGGTTCTGCAGCAGCTCGTGTGTGTATTATGAGGTTCTGCAGCAGCTGAGGTGTGTATTATAAGGTTCTGCAGCAGCTGATGTGTGTATTATGAGGTTCTGCAGCAGCTGAGGTGTGTATTATGAGGTTCTGCAGCAGGTGAGGTGTGTATTATGAGGTTCTGCAGCAGCTTATGTGTGTATTATGAGGTTCTGCAGCAGCTGAGGTGTGTATTATAAGGTTCTGCAGCAGCTGATGTGTGTATTATGAGGTTCTGCAGCAGCTGAGGTGTGTATTATGAGGTTCTGCAGCAGCTGAGGTGTGTATTATGATGTTCTGCAGCAGCTGAGGTGTGTATTATGAGGTTCTGCAGCAGCTGAGGTGTGTATTATGATGTTCTGCAGCAGCTGAGGTGTGTACTATGAGGTTCTGCAGCAGGTGAGGTGTGTATTATGAGGTTCTGCAGCAGCTCATGTGTGTATTATGAGGTTCTGCAGCAGCTGAGGTGTGTATTATAAGGTTCTGCAGCAGCTGATGTGTGTATTATGAGGTTCTGCAGCAGCTGAGGTGTGTATTATGAGGTTCTGCAGCAGGTGAGGTGTGTATTATGAGGTTCTGCAGCAGCTTATGTGTGTATTATGAGGTTCTGCAGCAGCTGAGGTGTGTATTATAAGGTTCTGCAGCAGCTGATGTGTGTATTATGAGGTTCTGCAGCAGCTGAGGTGTGTATTATGATGTTCTGCAGCAGCTGAGGTGTGTATTATGAGGTTCTGCAGAAGCTGAGGTGTGTATTATGATGTTCTGCAGCAGCTGAGGTGTGTATTATGAGGTTCTGAAGCACCTGAGGTGTGTATTATGAGGTTCTGCAGCACCTGAGCTGTGTGTTATAATGTTCCGCAGCAGCTGAGGTGTGTACTATGAGGTTCTGCAGCAGCTGAGGTGTGTACTATGAGGTTCCGCAGCAGCTCAGGTGTGTATGATGAGGTTCCGCAGCAGCTGAGGTGTGTATTATGGCTATCAGGGCATGCTGGGAGTAGTAGGTGTGCCGTATCTGAAGATCCTCAGGTAGGTGGCACAGAATTACACAGGGTCAGCGGAGTCCCACTGCCTACCTTAAAATCAATGCACTCAGCACCCCCCCCCCCCCCCCCCCACCAAAGCCGGCATTATTTGTCACAAGTGATTTGCCAGAAAATCCAATTGTACATGAGTTGCATTCACAATTTTTAGCAAACTGTAGAGCTGAAATCACCCAGCTCATCTTGCTTGGTTCACTGTCTGCACCAAGCTTTATACCAATATGCGATAATCTCACATAGAAACTGAGCTCCCTCTAGTGGTGGCTGCAGAAGAGTTTCTATGACTATGCTGAGGATTTGGAGCTCTGTATCAGGAGAACTGAGCTTCCACAGCTGTAAAGTTATACTAAAGAGCACTTGTCAGCAGGATCGACCCTATTAAACTAGGTGTACTTCCTGTTAGGGTTGACCCTGCTGGTTAAAATGATGCCTGTTTTGTAAAAATCGGTTGTAGCATTCCAGAGAAAAAAGTCTTTCATTCTTGACGTATAGAAGGGCTTCGCTCCACCAAGGGGCGGGACCTAGCTTTCCATTGCTGGCCACGCCCCTCCGTTCTCTGAAGCCCTCATTTCTCTAATAGAGTAAAAGTCTTTTTTTCTCAGGAACGCTGCAACCGATTTGCACAAGACAGGTATCATTTTAATCAGCAGGATCGACCCTACCAGGCTGTATTGTTGGTTTAGTAGGGTAGATCCCGATGACACGTGCTCTTTAAGTGCAGAATCTTGACCAGAACTTCAGTTCATTGATGGACGTTGGGCAGTGAAGCAGTTAACAGATGCAGCTCGACAACATCTGTCTTCCACCTCTTTTCTCATAAGCCAGTTGCACGACCACTTCTGAATACTCTGTTCCATGTGAGTACGTCTCTGCTTTTCATTTGATTCTCTCAGCGGAAATATTTTATGATGGAATTACTGGCAGCGTCCTGGAGTGACTGAGCTGTCAGGGCGCCAAAGAAAACAGGGAGCAGAAGATGAGAGCAGGAGGAGCGAAGCACCCAATACACACAAAAAGATGACAACATAATAAAAAAATACCACAAATACAGCTGGGGGGGGGGGGGTAAAGAAATGTCAGATCCGAGAGATCCCCAATAGGTGCTATGGACATGAAGTCAAGGTCTGGTGTGCTTCACAAAAACAGCTCCTCTGTGGGCCGTGGCTGGTATTGCAGCTCAATCTAATTTATTTGAATGTGACTAAGCTGCAATACCACCCCCAACCTATGGACAAAAGTGGCGCTATTCAGCACCTTTTGAAAAAAAAACTCTGCCCTATCAGTGGTCTCTAACCTGTGTCTCCCCAGCTATTGGGAAACCACAACTACCAGCATGCTCTGAGGTTATGTTGGGCGTTATAGTTTTCCAGTAGCAGGAGGACCATAGGTTGGAGACCACTGATCTGCTCGATGACCAGGCCCTTCCCCTAGGTACTGTTATGGGGCCAATACCAGGACTAGTGCCGATATACAAGTCAATCGGTGCTCGTTGCAGGGCCTTTCACATGGCCCGATTCAAATTGGAAGGGGGACAAACAATCGTAATGACGATCATTCAGTTTTGCATATTGATAAACAAGGGTTTTAGGTTCCACATGAAAAAGACATCACTTGGGTGATGGGCAATACCTTTACATGAGCCACTGGGCCCGTTTCTCCCTATAGTCTCCTATAGGAAGGTTGTATGCAGACACAATTCAAGTATGTGCATGGACCTTTATAATAAATATTCAGCAGGGGGCGGCAATGAGTGCTGAAGCACAGAAGCTCCTCCCACTGAATATGAAATCTCTCCTCCATTCTGAGGGATGATGAGAGTGATATTGACTGTAAAACCTATTGTTTTATAGCGTTTTGTCTGTGTAGCTATGTCTGGCATCCTTGAGGTTACTTTCAATAGTCTGCGGACTTGCCCTTTAATTCCTTAGACGTGTGGATTTCCGTTAGGTGCTTTGTGCTCTGTAGCTCTTTTTATCACATTTTGCTCTTTTTATCACAATACATTGTTTTCAATGGGAAACCCGTAGTTCTGTGCCTTTCTTCTGTGCGTGGACTGAAAATTCGGGTTGTAGTTAAAAAAAGGCCTAACAAGAGAACAATACTATTATCCCTATTCTACACCTACTATTATCATGATGAGTAACTCGCTGATAACATCTCCCCCACACAGCAGCAGTAAACTGACCATAGATTACCTGTCTGTATAGGAGGTCATCTTTATCTGGACCTGTCAAGAGAACAACAGAGCTGTCATACTGTTATCCCGATTCTATACCTACTAGTGTCATGCGGATTACCTTGCGATAGCATCTTCATATCACAGCAGCAGTAAAATGACAATAGGAGTTCATCTTTATCTAGGCCTAGCAAGAGAACAATACCATTATCCCTATTCTACACCTACTATTATCATGAGGAGTACCTTGCTGATAACATCTCCCCCTCACAGCAGCAGTAAACTGACAGCAGATTACCTATGTATACAGGATTTCTTATCATTTGTGCTTTGCATTTAATTTTCAGTGGCATAGTACTGCCTAAACAAAAAGGAAAAACATCCAAAAATCTGAATCCTTTGTGATGGAGGCTTCCCTTTAACATGGAGTACATGCCTCCTGAATGATGGAGTGTGCCCAGAGATTTTTGCACACGCTCTTCACATGATTTATTTTCACAGTCAGATATATTTACACTATTGCGCAAAAAGGGTTACAACCCCCATCCTGCTATCTACACGGACGCTTCCGTGCATCACAGCCCCGTCTCCCAGCAGAACGTTGCAGCCTTCGTCCCCTTATCGTAGCTATTTTTATCATGAAAAACAATTCTTGCAGGAGCGGCCGGATGTCCCAAGTGACCTCGTGTGGAGATACCGCCCCCGGCCAGTCCTATCAGCAACATTTTTGTGGAATTAAGGAATTGTGTTCCAGACGTCTGTGGGAACAAGGCCTGAAAATCTTCTCCTGGTCCTCAGGTGAGTCTGACCGCGCCACGCGCGCGATGGGTTCTGCAGGGCTCGGCGCTCATTACATACAATTTTAGAAACTCCTGTTTTCTCAGGGTGTGCAAATATTTGCAACAGCTAACATAAAATCCAATCCTATTCCACCCAGTTCCTTTGCAAGTTCCATTCCTCACACAGCGGAATTCTTCTAGAGATGGACGTCTTCCAGCCTTTGGTTGCACCGTGTGAGACGGAAATAGGCTCAGGATGGTGGTTGCTCCCACCGCCCCCTCCACTCCTGCAGACATTGCTCAGCAGGGGATGACAATGAGCACAGGAGAAAGCTCGGAAAATTTTGGTACATGCTGATGACATCACACAGGCTTGTAGGTGGGAAATATGACCAGGAGACCTGAGGGCATCACCATGAGACGTCAAGTTTTGCACACACTCCCTATCTAAAAGACATTGACCAGTCAACAGCGAGTGGTATATGGAGTAATGTGCACATAAAAGCCATCTTAAACTTTAGAGACTTTGAGAAACGAACATCATGGTCACCAGATGTCTCGCCAGATGAAAAACCTACTCAACCCCACTAAAGGGTGTGTGACATGGCAGCCATCTTCATTCTAGTCTCCTCATGACAACACCACCAACACTGACCGGTCAACTATGAGTGGATTACGGAGTAATGTTGACATGAAAGTGACCTTGAGAACCTGACATCATGGTCACCTCATCTGACAGGAACCTACTAAACCCCACCATGGATGAGAAGCTAAAGGGGTAGATTCATTGAAACTACTTTCAGGAAGTAGTAGTGGGTAACCAATCAAGTGGCTTTCATTTTCTATAAGGGCTTTGAAATATGAGAGCTGATATCTGATTGGTTGCTATGGAGACTGCTCTTTTCCTCTGCTTGACAAAGCAGCCATCTTATTCTAGTCTCCTCAAACATTGCCATAATAGGCTCAGATTGGTTGTTGCTTTCCTTCCTCCATGCCTGCAGAGATTGTTCAGCAGGGGGCGAAAGTGAGCACTGAGAATTTAGAGAAAATGTCCTGATGTCATCATACAGGCTTGTAGGTGAGAAAGGTGGCCAAGAGACCTGAGGGCATCATCATGAGATGTCAAGTTTTTCACACACTCCACCTTCTAATAGACATTGATCGGTCAACAGCGAGTCGATTATGACGTAATGAAAGTCATCTTAAACTTTATAGACTTCGAGAACCAGACATCATGATTACTGGAGACCTTGTCAGATGGGCACCTACAGATAAGGCCATTATGGATGATACCTTAAAAGGGCAGATTAATCAAAACTAGTACCAAGAAGCAGTAGTGGGCAACCAATCAAGTCACACTACTTTCATTTTCCCTAGGACCTTTGACATTTCTCGATCTGGAATCTGATTGGCTGCTATGGCAACTTCTTCCCCTCTCCCCTCCAATCTCTGTGTCCTGACATGGCAGCCATCTTCTTCTAGTCTCCTCAACATCCACCATCAAAACATCCACCAAAGAAGATCTGATTTCAAGGTGAGAGAAAAAAAAAGTCAAAACATGTCGCATTTCTGTCTCAGTCATGGTCCAGCACCTCCATTCTCTATACAGAAGCACCATCTTGAAAAATCGTCTGGATGCAATTTTTGGCATGTTTTTCTCTTGCCCAACAGTTTTCACTTTTGAAGGTCTGGTCTCAATGGTCACCACATTAATAAAGCGTGCACCATTTTCTAAAGCTTCGCCATGTCAGACCATTTCCAATGAATACTGTTTCCCTACGACAGGTCAGGCGTCATAAAGGGTGAAATCCATGTCTGGTGCAATTATTTGTTTTTTTCAAAAATAGCCATAGATAGAGAGGCTGATGTGATCACACAGGCTTGTAGATGGGCAAGGTGACCGGGAGACCTGATTGAATCACTATGAGAGGAGACGTTTTGCACATGCTCCCTGTTCTGAAAGACATCAACTGGTCAACTAGGAGTGGATTATGGAGTAATGTGAGAGTCTCATTTTTTCTCTCAGGTATGGTTAATTACGTGAAACCCTTTGAACCCCAAAAGTTCATGGTCCAACAGTCCATGGGAGATGTAGTAGATGTAGCAAGAGACTCCTCCATTCCTCCTCTTACCATTCCAATGTCAGATATGGACTGTACCTTTTTTTTGTTGGGGTGGGGGCTGTTGAATTGAGGGCCAAATTAAGGGTCAAACCCTGGGCCCACCAATAGATCTTCTCATGATCCAGTCCAACCTTCATTAGAATTCATGCTATCCATACAGTATACATTCAGCTTCGAGAAGATCTAGAATAACCTGTGCTTATCTGTAAGGTCACATGTCTGACAAAGGGGTGGGGCTAGACTGTTGTCTGTTTCCAAGGGCAACCGGCAGAATTCTGAAAGCCGCTCTGCACAAGAGTGAGGAAAACAACACAAAAGAACTCAAAATCAGTAAAGCAAAGGATACGCAAAACTACTTGATCTTATCTGTGCAATGTTTTTAAAGGGGTTGTCCATGATTAGAAAAAAATGGCTGCCCTCTTCCAGAAACAGCGCCACTGTTGTCCACAGGTAATGCGTGGTACTGCAATTAAGCTAGTCCTGGAGCTGGGGGCCATATTGCTCTTCAAACGGGGCTTTCCTAAGACATGAAGATGTGCAATCTGTAGTGATAGATGTAGATGTCTGCGTTGCATGCAGTGACGTGTGTGGGGTGTATGTAAATACCTATGTGGCAGAGGCCGTGCCCTTGGTTCACCTTTTGTTAGTGTTAGTGCCTCTGTTCTCGCCCCAGGGCCGACAGGGATGATGACCGAAGACGCTGCAAATTCACACGTGAGAGCCAAATGTAACACTTTCCATCTCACTTCTCCAGGAGGACTCTGCAATGTGTCTTCAGGAATCTCTGCCAGACGAATCCTAAGTTCCTGGAGAAACCGGAGCAGCGGACAAGGGGGGGCAAAAATCTCTGACATACCCTGCAGAGGAGTAAAAGGTAAGAGCCAGAGACCCCAGGGTGGGGACATCGCCGGTTCATGCAGTCACACGAGACGCCAATTATTTTTTTTTACTTCCAAATCGCCACCAAGGGTGGAGTCCTAAAATCTAACAATGTGTTTTGTTAGGAACAAGGCGAACGGCAAACACAAGACAGGATCAGCACATGAAAAGAGCGGGGGGTCTCCAAACCGTAAGTTCTCCTTCTTCTGACCCAAAACCGTTCCATCGGACCCCGTCATCCTGGTAGATTTCTTTGTTTCTGCATTAGACAGTTTATAATTTGTTGCTCTTTTTTAGTTTCTTTGTTGCCTGTTTGTTCTTTTTGTTTCTGCTTCTGTTATGTTTTTTTTGTTTAAGCAGCAGTTCCAGGAAATGTAACTTTTTAAAAAAAATATAGCCTGTCCTGAAAACCGTACGCTCCTTAACATGTGTACCATGTGAAACGGACTCGGAGAAGTCTCTTTTAACGTTATGGACAATGTTTTGCAGCGTTTTTTGCTGCACGCTAAGCCCACGTGTAGAAAATGAGGCTGGAAAATTTAAAGGGAGGTTGGGTTTCAGACCATTTTTCTTTAACAAAAATAAAGTAACAACAAAAATAAATGTTCTTTGTAATCGCCTACGGATCCTGCATTAAGGATTCCCTGGGGGAGGGACATTTATTAAGCTCCACCCCCAAGCTATCCAGGAACGCCCACAAAATTGCCCATTTTGGGGCATACTTTCATAAGCCCTGCCCCTTTAAAGCCTGTTCTGCAGGGTAATCCCACAAAGCTAAACAGTTATGGCTGGGGTTATGAGACCAGTGGGGGACCAAGTGACGGGGACTTCGACAAGAAGATACCTATAGATGGGGACCACATAGGTGAGGCTTTGCGGGTAAGATGAGCCTCTTCACCATGGTACATCTTGTGGCAGGGGGCGTGACTGTGACTACCTCCACGACATATCAAATGCGAAACATTGAGCGCTCTATAACAGACACACTTACCTCACCTTCAGCTGTTGTACAGTACATGTGCGCCAATTTTTTGCACAAAATAACCACCATAAGTTTCGAATACATTTTTTGGCACGCCCCTTTAACACCTCTTTGGTCAAATTTTTTATGCATGATTAATAATCTCACGTCTTTCGTAAGTTTTGCTTGTGATGAATGTGCTCCACTGCCGGCAGTCATCCTCTATGGCAGGCTCTGATGCTCCTAGGGTTAAATATTTCACGGCCGCAGTCTGCTTTATATTAACGTATTCAGAACAAGTCGCCGATCTCTTTGAAGAACGCGTACAAGGAATTCTTTTCTGCTTCTGCTGAGAGCATCTTATCTCATAGTATAAAAAACAGTGAGTGGCGGACGCAGTGTCCATGGCCGCCGGCTGTGTAGATTAGTAGCTGTGGGGAGGTGGTCCTGTAGATACAGCCATAAACCCTCTGGCTAAAGCAGTGCTCTCCAACTCAACTCTCCAGCTGTTGTAGAACTACAACCCCCAGCATGCGGCTGTCAGGGCATGCTGTGAGCTGTAGATGCATGAAACAGCACCCCGAGGCACAGGGGTGGTGTGGTCGATGGGAGTAGCTGTACTCACGGTTCAGACTCTCCCTGGGCCATGCAGTAACAGGAAGGGGCACTACTTTTAGGGAACAGCCCGGGTTCTGGGGTTTCTTCTTCCTGATCGTGGTTCGGGGTGCCATTGATGGTGATGAATTGTGAAGGGCAAGGCAGTGTCCCTTGGCAGCCGAAGATGGTGTCAGTGCAGGAAATAAGGAGGCCAGGTAAACAGCAGAACGCTTCTTTACTGAAGAATCAGTTCTCAGCATGCATGGACTGGCAGTTCTTACACAATGTGCAAACTCTCCACGGATCTCACAGGGTACATGGCTGCAGGGTACTGTCTTTTGAAGTAATTGTATTCACACTGCACTTTTCTTTTAAGCCTAAGCATCCTGAAATACGGGTGCAACACTTCAAATCTTTGCAACCACAGGGCGGTCCCCAACGTCAGACTAAGGTCTATACCTTTTTGGCGGGTTGGTGTACTCAGAATAAATGTTTCTACAATGTTCTTTGTGGAATGTGGATCTATAGAAACTTCCACAGTGTGCTTTTATAGTGCGCCCAGGTACCATAAGACTTACCCTGGGTTCACACCTGAGCGTTTCTGAGACGCGCGTACTTGTCGCACGTTTTTATGCGCGTTTTTGCAATAGTAAACGCGCATTTGTGTGATTGACTGCAGTGTTGTCCAATGAGTCTATGGGCCAAAACGCGCGACAAACGCCCCAAAAAAAAGCTCAAGAACTTGTTTATGCGTCGGGCGTTTTACAGCGCGTTCAAACGCAATGTAAAACGCTCAAGTGTGAACCAGGGCCATAGGGAAGCATTGGTTTTCACGTGTTGAGCGTTTTACAGCGCGTTTGAACTCGCTGTAAAACGCTCAGGTGTGAACTTAGGGTTATGGCTACTTTCACACTAGCGGCACGGACCTCCGGCAGGCTGTTCCGTCGTGTGAACAGCCTGTCGGATCCGTCCTGCCGCTAATGAACGCGTGCCCCCGATATAATGGGGGCGGGGACGGAGTTCCGGCAGAGGCACGGTAGCCTTAAATCTCCTGAATATTCAGTTAGGAAGTTTCCAAAAGTGCTGTTCAGACAGCTTTTCTCCACAGAGCATCTACTCGCACCTTCTCTCCACACTGGGCTGCTTTGTAAATTTTATTTTGCTCTTTTCTCCATTTTTAGCTATATGTCTGCTTCTCTGGCTGCGTTATACTTCAGTAGTGTGTCTTTTCTTCTGCTCTCATCACTATGGGCAGAGATACACAGCTCTACCTAGCAACTGGTTGTTATGGCCTGTTAACTATTTATTCCCTATTATACAGGAAAATGCATAGACATCATAAAGCATCTCTAGAACCCCTTTAGCGGTGTACTACTGCCTTGCAGTGGGACGCTGAAATAGTCCTACCTAAAGCTGACATTAGGCTACACATTAGGCTACTTTCACACTCACGTTTGGTGCGGATCCGTCATGGATTTGCACAGACGGATCCGTTCAGATAATACAACCATCTGCATCCGTTCAGGACGGATCCGTTTGCATTATTTTTAACATAGCCAAGACGGATCCGTCTTTAACACCATTGAAAGTCAATGGAGGACGGATCCGTTTTCTATTGTGCCAGATTGTGTCATAGAAAACGGATCCGTCCCCATTGACTTACATCCGTTACACAAGTAGTCATTTAATGTTATAGTTGCAATCAGTACTGTGACACATGAAGTCACTACGGCTTAAATACTCCATCCAAAAAAACTGTCCACATTGGTGGACTCTGCAAAAATGTTACTCTAGATCCATACAGACATGAGTGGTTACTATGAAGCAATGTGGTATTGAAGTCATGTATTATGTATCTTGACATAAGTAGGGTCCTGTGGGTTTAGGGGGCAAGTGTTAGATCTAGGCTTTTAGGGGCGTAGCATTCACACTCAGGCCAGAAGAAGTCCTAAGACCTCACCTAAAGAAGACACTAGGATTATAAACGAAACATGGTAGATGAGAACCTTATGTCACATGACCATTGGACCAGTTTCCCACCACTTGAGGTTGTAAATAAAGTGACTTCTTTGAACAATGACCTCCTTGCTTCCTAATTCTTCCTACACTCCTGCTAACACATGTTATCTCCTCTGTCTCTAGCACCTACCAACCAAATTGACAGATCAAAGCTTGGGGGGATAGGTGAAGCTGAAAAAAATCTACAAAAAAATACAAAAACATTTGGAGGGCTCCTCAGATCCACAAGATGCAGTCTTCTGTAGTCAGTACTACTAACCATACAGCTTGACCATGATTGAACCTTAAGGTGCCCATACACCTTCAATAGCTGTCAGCCAAATGTTTGCTGGGCCGACAGCTAATCTTCCCGATTCCACCAGCCACATGCAGCCTTGGCTCAGAGTAAGCTGATTAAAGGGGTTCTGCACTTTGTTTAAACTGATAATCTATCCTCTGGATAGCTCATCAGCTTCTGATCGGCGGGGATCCGACACCCGGGACCCCCCCGTCCTTCTCACTGTTTACCGCTGGCCGAGTGACGTCACGACTTGTATCAACTGGCCTGGGCGGGGCTAAGCTCCATTCAAGGGAACGGAGCTTAGCCCCGCCCAGGCCAGTAATACTAGTTGTGACGTCACTCGGCCAGCGGCAAACAGTGGGAAGGACGCGGCGCTGCTGGAGTGCCGCAGCCTTCTCAAACAGCTGATCTGCGGTGGTCCCAGGTGTTGGACCCCCGCCGATCAGAAGCTGATGATCTATCCAGAGGATAGATCATCAGTTTAAACAAAGTGCAGAACCCCTTTAACAGACACCTCTGGCAATGGCTTATTTCCCTTGAGAACTAAAGGATTGGGTATTGAAGTTCAACCTGCCCAATCCAGGTTTCCCCTGACAGAGATTTGGCCGATTGGTATGAGACAGATTGTCTGAATGCTGGAGTTTATTTGAAGTGGTTTTCCAATTTTGTAAACCCATTGTCATACACCCGTTTAGGAATCTTCGTCTATTGGCCAGAGTGCTTACAAAGAGCGACCTTCACTCTGGAGGACTTGTCCTGTCCTACATTACACAGACACCCTATTGATTTCGCTGGACATTGTGTAATACTTCATTTCTCCTGTGGTAGCGCTGCATGGAATTGAAACACTTACTGCCAGGTTTCCCTACAGATCACAGCTGATCCCCATGTGATCTGCTTATTGTCATGCATTCCATCTAACAAGTACAGATTGTCCAAAGCAGAGAACCCCTTTAAGATACCGATCCCTATGACTGGTTCCCTTTAGAACTTGTTTTGTCGATACATTTTTGTAGGATATAATCTTAATCAACTTCAAGATGAGGGTTGTGAAATCTTGGCACAACTTCATGTGTCTCAAGGGCACATTTTGGGTGGGTCATTCAATAAATAAGCATGTTCTCATGTTCGGATGATTGTCTTATTTGGTCTTGTTCACACATCTGTCCATGTTGTTATTCCTTGACCAGGCAGTTTAGTAGTTAGAGCTTAGAAAGGGTTCAAAAGAAGATATCTTGGTCTGGAGAACTCATAGAGACCATGACAATCATTTGAATGGCAGCCAAAATGGGCAACTTATAGGCACCTACAGTTGACTCAACAACTTTAAGCTGCTCATTTCAATCTGGTGGTAAAAAAAATAATCTACCAGGCTTGAAGATCCAGACATGAAGGTCATATAGAGCTCAATGGGTGCCCAAAAACACTGCCCAAAATTCCTTGTTAATGCCCCTCTTGGCACATGACCTGCCAATCCAGTTAGCCTCAAGCAATAATAAATGAGTTTTGGGTGGAGATGACTTCAGATGAGGCAGAGATACTCCAAACTTCAGTTGTTCCTTGGACAGACCTTGGACATGGGGGGAGGATTTTTGCTAAGAGATGCCTTGCACGTGGAGCATGTGATTACTTGACCGGTGTCCTGGATGAAGGGGAATTTAAGGGTTACCGCTCAGGCCACATACGGGGATCCTTCAGGAAAAGGAAATATGAAGCCATTGACCTTGGGTTTAGAAAACAAGAGCCAATCTACATGACAAGCGTACTGTCGAGTCGTTCTCCCCTATGTTCCCCCATTCCCAACCAAATAAAAACACAACACAACAGGTGAATTTTCTTGGCCACAGCAGCCATTTTATTACATAACAAACATACAATAAATAACATGAATAACCAACCCTAAAAGGCCTTCCCACCTGAAGGCTTGCCCAAGGAACACATAAAACACGGGGAGGGTACTTGGAGCCCCGCAACCTGACGGGTAACTGCCCCGCCCCTTAATTAAATTACCTCTAGCCGATAAACGCCGGCTCAGAGGCAGAAAACTGTAACCATGGGCAACAAACGTGGGCAGATACCCGCCATATCATGGCCCAAATTCCAGTACCTGGGGAGTCCAGAGCCCACTTGGCTACCTCCCCACCATGCAAGATCCACCATAACCACCAACTCCAAGGACCCACCACCACCACCCACTACCCAAGGTGGTGACACCTCACCTTCTTGTGTCCCACCACACCTGCAAAGCCAACTCAATCCTGTCCTGTAAACCCAAACACCATAAATCAATCCCCACCCATTCAGGTGAACTCCATTCCCCCTCCAAAACGCCCCCTCACCCGCTTCCAACTCCCTATCACGCACCGCAAGACCGCCATTCCCCACCACAAAACGACCTACGGCCCTAGTAACTTTTATCCTGGCTTTGTTGACCCTCTCCACTGACCTAGCGTCCCTCCACTGTTTCGGCGGCACCATGACCGACCAGACTGTCACCAAACCTGGAAACTGAGCTCACAAACGCAATAAATAAAATTTAATATCCTTTGTGAGCTCCCTAAAGGGGCATACCCCCAAATCGTTCCCCCCACATGTAACACCACACCCCAGGGGCAACATCTTACCTTGCAAATCTATGGAATTCTGGACGAACTCGACTCCACAGCATTCCTCTCATCCCCAACCAGCGAATCACTGCCACCTCTCTCGGAAAACCCAGTTGCCTACCATCCGGCCTAACTGCAGCCCGCATGCTCCCCAGAACACGTAAGAGTTCCCCATGATCTAAACCAGGTACGCCGAACCACCTGCAGGGAACACAAAATACAACATATCAACAAAAACGGCCCTCACATGCCCCCAACCCTGCACAAACTCCATACCCCCCCTTTTATAACAACGCAGGCCTAACATAGGAGCGGAACCGGATAGACTCCCATCGAATAAAAGACGAATGACGTTATCCCCCAACCCCCTTCTAGCGGCCTCCGTGGTCGCGCCAATCCGGAAAGAGTGGCCTCCAAACAGGGAGGGGTCTCTAGCCAACCTTGCCAAACAAGCCCGTAGCACTGCTAAAAACTGGAACTGTGAAAGAAAAGACCCATCCTCGTGGACCAACAGCGGCCCCTCACCCCCAACCTTTCCCCCAAAAAATTCATTAAGACACCGAACTGGGCACGCGACCGATGCCACTACCTGGTATAAAACAACCTGACAACCATCACCCAACTGATCCGTTTTAGATCTCCTAATACAAAATTCCACCCTATCAGCAAATAACTCCACATCCTCTCTCTGAAGGCCACCTGCACGGCTCTTATTCGGACTGACCAATTCCCCAATGTGCAATGCCCCAAACTTACAACCAAAAGCCTCCCCCGCCATAAACTTCCCCATTCTGGTCACCAACCACCCCTCCTCTCTGCAATGCCCCACAAACAACAACAGAACCCCATCTTCTAAACCGTTCCCCTGAAAACGCTGACATCATTCCTTCCATAACCCTTATGCCTTATCATATGTCGCCCAGGTCCCTACTGACAAGGATCCCCTCATCAACTCTCCAACTGACCAAATGGCAGATTCCACATCTCCTGAAACCGGTCCCACTGAAAATGAGACAATGCATCCGCAATTGAGTTACTTACCCTAGGCACGTAAGTCGCTACTAACCAAGCATTCAATGATAAACAACCCAAAACCAAATGCTGAAGCAAGCACACAACCGGCCGAGATGAAGCCGAAATACGATTAATAGCCTTCACCACCCCCAAGTTGTCACAATGGAAACCTTCCCTATTTCGGAAAAAGTCCCCCCAAATGGACACTGCCACCACAATGGGAAAAAGCTCCAGCAACACCAAATTCTTCACCCAGCCTCCTTCCCTCCAACGCAGCGGCCACTTCCCTACACACCATCGACCTTGTAAATACACCCCAAAACCGTGCCCACCCGCCGCATCAGTAAATAAGTCCAGCTCTGCCGCCAACACCCCATACGATACCCAAAAAACTCAGCACCGGCATAGGGCCTTTTGTTTTTCCCTGCGCCAAGGGAACCCCAAAAAGTTCCGACATGGCTTCAAAAGAATGTAACATCACGGAGCATCCATTCGAACTTGGCGGCCTAATGAACAAGAAATCATCCAAATAATGGATAATCAAACCCCAACCCGACCACTCACGCGACACCCATTCTAAAAATGTGCTGAACGTCTCAAAATAAGCGCACGACACCAAACAACCCATGGGCAAACACCGATCAACAAAATACCCCCCGTCCCAAAAACAACCCAGCAAGTGCTAACAATCCGGGTGTACTGGCAAAAGACCAAAAGCCGCCTTAATATCCACCTTAGCCAACAATGCTCCCCGCCCATAAGACCGAACCCAACGAACCGCCTCATCGAACGATATATACACCACCGAACACAACTCCGGCGCAATCCCGTCGTTAACCGAACCTCCTTTTGGAAATGAAAGGTGATGAATAAGGCAAAATTGATTAAGCTCCCTCATTTGAAAAAACCCACAGTGGTGACACCCGCAGATCCTGCATCGGCAGGTCCCGAAAGGGCCCTGCCATGTGACCTAACTACACCTCTTTCCGCAATTTTTCAGTAACCACCCCTGGACGCTTTCAAATTTTTTCTCCCTTGCCAAAACTCGCCTTCAACGAACGGAATCCGAAAACCCTCCCTAAAGCCTCCCAACAAAAACTCAGCCGCCTCCACATTAGGGTATTTAGAAAGGGCACCATCTCGGTTACCCGAATTGGCGTCCGCCCCTTTTCCATACTCATCGCCCCCACCTCTTCCCTTACGACTTTTGAAGCATCGCTGTGCTCCATGATTCCCCCCACATGAGGAACACCTGTGCACTTATCCCCATACCTGCATTAACCCTCGTTAAACATAACCCCTTTTGTAAGGCCGCCAAGCGCTCCGATTGCCAGAACCCCCGGCACCCTCCCCTGGAAAAGACTGCCCCGCCCTGCCTGGAGCCATGACCCGCATCCACAAACCTATATCGTTATGATCTCACCGAATGCTAGACCGAGCTGCTTTTCATTGCCTAAATTGCTCATCATACCTCAACCACCCCAGCCCCCATATACCCTATAGGCCTTTCCTATCCCGTCCAGATAACAGAAAAGCGCAGAACAATTCTCCGGTGCCTTCTCCCCAATGACACTGGCCAGGATCACAAACGCCTGCATCCAGTTGGAAAAAGTCAGCGGGATCAAACGGTATTGCCGCCTATCCTCGTCTTCCTTCTTTTTATCATCCTTCGGCCTCATGCACACCCCCCTGACCCTGTGACTGTCTGTGTTGCCGATGCCGTGCTGCTGAACCTGTGTGCCGCACGGCACACCTGCAGGCTGGGGCGGGCCAAGTCCGCAAGTTATGTATTTAAAAATAAATCAATAAATTTCCACCTGGCGCCACCCCCCCTTCTCTGTGCCCTCAGGCAGCCGCTCGGTCTGCCTTATTATAGAGCCGGCCCTGCGACCGCCTGATACCAGTGTTCCTTCCTCCGGTACGTGCCGGAGGGGCTCCTAACCCGGCACCGAACCCTCGGGGTCTCCTCCGGACTAAGGCGTGCCAGAGGCCTGGACCTCTACTCTCCGCTGCCGCCCGGAGCTGCACCAGCAGCATATCAACTGAAGACATACTCGCAGGTACTGAACCGCCACTGAAGAGGTGATGCAGCAGTTCCGTCCCCTGCAAAATGGCCCCTTTCCCGCTCTTCTCACCCCTTTTAAAACCTTAACCCCCTCCCCTAATGCAACACCCACTCTTGACCTACCAATTTAAACCCCAAACTCCCTAACCGCTCCACTCCCTCCAAGCCTCTGTCATGCCGGGCCTCCCCCCAGGCTTGCAGCCCTAGGTCCGGCCTGTACTTGCTTCTCTTTAATTAGCTGTCTGGAGGATGCGCTTCATCATCTTAGCAGCTTGTAAACATCTCGACACCAAAACACAATACACAGCCTACAACTGATCCAAATAAATATTTTATTCTATTTTATTCATCACATATTAAATAGTAAAAACCAATAGCAGCGGCATGAATACACAGGACAAATAGAAGAAGAAGAACCACAATACATATGTCGCATACAAAAGAAACCGAGCCCTTGATAAGTGGTATGCATCTTCAATCTCCCTTCGCATCCCAAAAAAAGAAAGAAATCAGGATAATGCCTGAAACTGCAAAGTGCAGCCTTTTCACGCAAGTAAAACCAGGTATACGTAGATTGGGGAGAGAAAAGAGTCCAATTACCACAATAAATATAAAAGAACAAAGTGCCTAGTGCAAGATGTCACACAAGAAACTCATCAAGGAGTGCCTAGTAAGAGAAGTATACCGACCAATGTGGTTCTGACCCGGGGGGATGAGGAGACCTGTAAAAATGCCTGCAACCATTTTATGAGCTTACCATTGAAAATGGATGGTATCTTGTCCACTTTGGAAATCCGTTTTTGTTAAAACGCACCTGTCAGCAAGATTAACCCAATCAAACCAGACATTCTGCCTAATAGGGTTGATCCTGCTGATTAAATTGACATTACTCTTGGGAAAATCAGTTGTGGAGATCCCAAGATATCAGACTTTTATTCTTTAGGCATTTGAGAACGTCAGTGCACCGTGGGGTGTGGTCCACACTGGAAAGCTGGAGTGCACAGAGAGACCCCGCCCCTCGGAGCACTGAAGCTCTGATTTGCATACAAAATAAAAGTATTTTTTTTCCCCTCTAGTATCATTTTAATCAGGAGGGTCAATCTTACACAGCAGAACATCTGGTTTAATAGGGTTTATGCTGCTGACAGGTGATCTTTTTAAAGGGATCCCCTGACAATGAGCTGATCAGAGAGTGTTCTGCAACTGGGACCCCCAGCCATTATCTGCAGCCTATGTACAAAAAGGAAGCATGGCCATGCCTGGTCCTCTGCAGCGACACTCTCTTTGTTGTGCATTTTCTCCGTTGATTTCAATGACGAAGTAAAAATCTGATGCAAAACCCTTGCAGATTCTCCTGCAAGTCCGGAAAAAAAGAAAAACTCACTATGCTCACTTTTTGCGTCATTATACAATTCTAACAGCCGCCACTAGATGGCGCTTAGGAGCCAACGGAAGACAGCTTTACTACTGAATCATACAGTCAGCTACCTCTAGTGGTGAGTAGGGTTACAAATATGTACCATCCAAAGGATGAATGTTGACTTTTTGGACCATGATTAGTGCAATCATTATGGCCATGAATAAACTTCGAGAACGTGGGACCCGTTTCTGCAAGATTCCTGCAACTTTGTGTCAGAAGTTTGCAAAAACTCTTACAGACTGCTAAGCATCTCTTGACTTGCCGCCCCTTTAAGCAGCTGTTGCATTATTCTAGTCTTCTCCTGCCGGTCTCCAGTAACTTGAGGCAACATCAAAACCACTTGTGTCTACATACACATATTATAAAGTCAGCAAATAGAAGACAGGAGCAGTGGGACCAAGGAACAACCTGTTCATCATCCTCTCATTTTCTTCATTCACATTCTGCCAGCCTGTGTGCAGAAAGTGGAAGCAGGTGATGTTCTAAAATTCCTCCTATCTTTGAGACCTCAAAACTTTTCTTGTGATAACTTTGCTCAGGAGGAAGACACACGTCAAAGCGGAGAGGATAATCTCCTGGCTTGCCATGGTGGCAATGCCTTAAAGGGCCCGGCAAGAGTAGATGATGTTCCGGCTGTCTTCAAAGGCCTCAATGAAAAGCAGATGAGATCTGAAGGAAATTGTCCTCCAGCGGCATGGTTTGGATGGTGATTGAACTCACACAGCCTACTCTTGTTAGTGAACACACAGCTGCCCCAGGGCAAATGGCTGCTTCATTAGAAACTAAAAGTTGGATTCTAATATGAAAGGCCGAGGTAGGTGGGACGTTAAATATTTATCTCATGGACATTGGGACATTTCTTAAATGGCATTATCGGGCTCTGCAACATCAACAACAAAAAATGATGTGCTTACACACGACTGCAAACACACAATGTATGTACATAGACCAAAGATATCTAGAGATGTATGGAGGGATGCAGTCTGGCTCTCTATTCCTATACTCGTGAAGCCACCATGGCCTCTCCTCATGGGTTTTTATCCATGGTCTACAGTAGTGGTTGGCAATGGACAGCTTGAGGGCCGCAAGCAAACATGTGGTCGAGCACTTGGATGCCCATTTCCATCTGCATATGTACACCACCCTTTCATATATTACATTCATGTCTTATGTCCCCTGAATAGTGGCCATACATGCGGTCATGCTCTATAGTGAGCATGCTCACTGGGTTGTTTCTGTATTCCCCAAAGAGTGTGCTGGAGAGTAGCTCTGCATGAGTGGCCATCTCTCTGCTTCATTCTGGAGACATGAGCCACAGATGAGGTCAAGGTCCATATATAAGTCCATATATAAGTCCCCCATAAATACATTTTGTAGGCTTTTCAGAACTATAAAAATGCAATGTGGTCTCATTTTATAATTTAATATGTGTGATGTTTCCTCCTTAGGAGCCATCCTCATCTGTGCACACTATCATGGGTACGCACAAGTCTATCAAGTAAAAATATCATGCTAAAACATCAATTTCTCCATGGGAGCCAATCACAACCTCAAGAAATGGATCCTAGGGGGTGGTACATGATGTAAGAACACCAATGAGAGAATCCCTGTGTCAAGACCCACCCCCTTAGGGCCTGCACTAGGCAGAACACAATTCCTACTATCCCTACAGCATAGAAATATGGAAAAGTGACCCCTGTTAGCTCCTCTGATTTGATTATTGAGATTTCAATTAATCCACATGAGCTCTATTATACATGGACCCACACTAATATTTTTTTATTTTATTTTTTTAAAGAAATGTCATTAGGTGATTTTTGGTGGACTTTCACTTCAAGTGTTGGATCTCGGTTCTCCAGAATTCTGTTTAAGTCCCCTGTGCATTTGGCATTATGGTGGTGCCTATATTTTCATAGTACTACATGTGCTGCCACATGGTGTCTCCATATGGATGCTTCTAAGGGAGAATACCGCAGTAGTGGTGCATAGGAAGAAACCGCACTATGCCTCCATATTGAATTAGAGGAACCTAGAGGTAGAGTATAGACGAATAGATGTCTGTGGGGGCCATATGACTGTTCTGTACAAATCAGAGTTGTAAAGATTCCGACTGCATGAGACCTACGGATGATTCTCACTGGAGTTCCCCTTTAAGTGTTGGGTGGTCTCCAAAATACTACTTGGTTAGGGCAGCTCTAACTTAAAGGGGTTCTGCACTTTGTTTAAAATGATGATCTATCTTGCAGGATGACAGGCCGAACTGGATGGACAAATGTCTTTTTTCGGCCTTATGTACTATGTTACTATGTTATGTACTATGTTACTATCCTCTGGAAAGATCATCAGCATCTGATCGGCGGGAGTCCAACACCCGGGAACCCCGCGGATCAGCTGTTTGAGAAGGCAGAGGCGCTCCAGCAGCGCCGTGGCCTTCTCACTGTTTACCGCTGGCCAAGTGACATCACGACTAGTATCACTGGCCTGGGCGCGGCTAAGCCCCGCCCAGGCCAGTTGATACAAGTCGTGACGTCAGTGGGCCGGCGGTAAACAGTGAGAAGGCCGCGACGCTGCTGGAGCGCCGCTGCCTTCTCAAACAGCTGATCGGCGGGGTTCCCGGGTGTCGGACCCCCGCCGATCAGATGCTGATGATCTATCCAGAGGATAGATCATCAGTTAAAACAAAGTGCAGAACCCCTTTAACTACAATAATTTCTGACTTAAAATCTGACTTTGTTTAAACCTTGAAATAAACAAAAAGCAAAACAATTAAATAAAAAATGTAATTCAGCATCTGGATCGTGTGTTCTGTAAAGAGAAAAGCTATTTTTGAGACTGACCTTTTCAATATGTTCTTGTAAAAAAATTCACAACAGTCACGACTGCATATATTATTTGTACGGACAATTTTTTTGTGTTAAAATGTCTTTTTTCCACACTAGATGGCTATATGTTTGCAGCTCCATATGGCTCCTATTGCCCCAAATAAGAGCTGCACGCACATTGGCCCCCTAGTGGTGGCAAAAGGCAGCCACAATGTTTCTAAATAATGTAGTGCTCAGTACTGTGTGACATCCTTGCTTCATTACTATTATTATTATTTCAGCAAAGCCAAAATGACCATGATGCATCTCCCGGTGGTCGTCATCTTGGCATCTGTTGTGTCTGTTGATGCTGCAGCACCAAGAACATTTCTATGGCAGGAAGTCGGCAATCCCTCATGCGTTCGCTGTTGTGAAGCCTCAGAGGAACCTGCAGAGCCCCCCAAGAAGAGCAGAATGAAGGAATATGTTGTCTACCCTATGCCAAGAGTCCAGCCTCGTATAGAGATGACTATTCTAAAAGGTGACGAAATGGCCCAAGTGGTAGGGTAACGGAGCAAAAAACATATCTACCATATGTTCCAGGTCAAATCAAGACAACCCCATTTTAACTTTAAGCTGCCCAAGTGATCAGCTGATTACCACAGGTCCAGCTTTTGAAACCCATTACATACTGGCAACTCGAAGGCTGGCCAAAGTAAGACATGGCACACCTGAGCATAACGTCATGTATGGTGGGTCCCAAGTGGTGGACCACCTTCTATGATGCCCTATAGTATAGTATATAGAAAGGGGTTGTCTTAATAAGACAACCTCTTTACTTATTTATGAAATCACCTTCCGTAATTTCATCACCTCTCATGTAAGAGGGACCTATAGCATCCTGAGGTTTCTGGTTCATGAATGTCATGGCCGAAGTTCAAGGCAGTTGATTTGTTTGGAAGAAAAAGTTGGCAATAAATATTAGGCAAAATTCTGCCAAACCAGTGGAACCAGCTGACCATCTAATGTGTATTTGATGTACTTTCATACATCAGACAAGAGAAGGATCGGCATCATAAATTTCAACATGGCTGATACCTTCTTCTCAAGAGAGATAACCCAAGAGGAGTCTTGTAGTGGCTTACTCTCTATTGAGAACATACATGGCCGAGCCGAGAGGGTGTGGGTATGGCCACCTTAATATTGCTGACAGTAGAAGTTCTTCACATTACTCAACTATTATCCTTGTCTATGAGGGTCCATTCATGCAAATTATTATTTGTTGTCATGTCTTATACCCCAAAACTCCAAAATTGATATCCACCTTAATATTGCTGGCAGTAGGAGTTCTGCACGTCACCCAGCCATCCTCACCCTTGTCTAGGAGGGTCCACTCATGAAAATGATCACTTGTTATGTCATGTCTTAAACCAAAAAAGTTACAAAATTGATGCCATTGAAACTCCTTTTGCAGGTGAAAAGGGTGAAATGGGTGGAAAAGGGCCTCCAGGAGTCTCAGGAAAGGAAGGGGAACGAGGATCACTGGGACCACAAGGCTTCAAGGGTCAAAAGGGTCAAACGGGTCCATCAGGGAATTCATGCAAGATCCAATATGCAGCATTTTCCGTGGCCCGTCGTAAATCCATACACAGTACTGAATATTTCCAAAATGTTGTATTCGACACAACGTTCGTGAACTTGTACGAGCACTTCAACATGTTCTCGGGAACCTTCGTCTGCTACATTCCTGGGATCTATTTCTTTAACCTTAATGTACATACATGGAACTTAAAGGAGACCTATCTACATATCATGAAGAACAGTGAAGAGATGGCCATTTTGTACGCACAACCCAGTGACCGCAGTATTATGCAGAGTCAAAGTCTTATGCTCCATCTGAAGGACAGGGATGAGGTCTGGGTGCGGATGTTCAAAAGGGAAAGAGAGAACGCATTATATAATGATGAGACTGATGTCTACATTATTTTTAATGGCTACCTGGTCAAGGCAATGGATGACTAAGTATTTATAACCCGCTGCACCCAAAGTACCATAAGCCTCCATGTTGGGAGAGACCCAAAGACCAAAATTTGTACTCAAAGTCTGAATCTTGAGTAATATTATCTTCCAAATAAATGCTCTTATTGAGACACTTGTAAAGTAATAAATATGTTATCAAAATTATCAGGATTTCACAGATTTATAATTTCAGGTAAATTTAGATAAAGGCACAATACATGATGGTGATATAATACAGAGGTATACCTGTTTTGATGATTTTTTATTTAGTTATATTCTTGTACATAGGAGGCAGTATTATAGTAGTTATATTCTTGCACATAGGAGGCAGTATTATAGTAGTTATATTCTTGTACATAGGAGGCAGTATTATAGTAGTTATATTCTTGTACATAGGAGCAGTATTATAGTAGTTATATTCTTGTACATAGGGGGCAGTATTATAGTAGTTATATTCTTGTACATAGGAGCAGTATTATAGTAGTTATATTCTTGTACATAGGAGGCAGTATTATAGTAGTTATATTCTTGTACATAGGAGGCAGCATTATAGTAGTTATATTCTTGTACATAGGAGCAGTATTATAGTAGTTATATATTCTTGTACATAGGAGGCAGTATTATAGTAGTTATATTCTTGTACATAGGAGACAGTATTATAGTAGTTATATTCTTGTACATAGGAGGCAGTATTATAGTAGTTATATTCTTGTACATAGGAGGCAGTATTATAGTAGCTATATTATTGTATATAGGAGAAGTATTATAGTAGTTATATTCTTGTACATAGGAGCAGTATTATAGTAGTTATATTCTTGTACATAGGAGGCAGTATTATAGTAGTTATATTCTTGTACATAGGAGGCAGTATTATAGTAGTTATATTCTTGTACATAGGAGGCAGTATTATAGTAGTTATATTCTTGTACATAGGAGGCAGTATTACAGCAGTTATATTCTTGTACATAGGAGCAGTATTATAGTAGTTATATTCTTGTACATAGGAGACAGTATTATAGTAGTTATTTTCTTGTACATAGGAGCAGTATTATAGTAGTTATATTCTTGTACATAGGAGCAGTATTATAGTAGTTATATTCTTGTACATAGGAGGCAGTATTATAGTAGTTATATTCTTGTACATAGGAGGCAGTATTATAGCAGTTATATTCTTGTACATAGGAACAGTATTATAGTAGTTATATTCTTGTACATAGGAGGCAGTATTATAGTAGTTATATTCTTGTACATAGGAGGCAGTATTATAGTAGTTATATTCTTGTACATAGGAGGCAGTATTATAGTAGTTATATTCTTGTACATAGGAGGCAGTATTATAGTAGTTATATTCTTGTACATAGGAGGCAGTATTATAGTAGTTACACGTATATTCTTGCACATAGGAACTGTATTATAGTAGTTATATTCTTGTACATAGGAGCAGTATTATAGTAGTTATATTCTTGTACATAGGAGCAGTATTATAGTAGTTATATTCTTGTACATAGGAGCAGTATTATAGTAGTTATATTCTTGTACATAGGAGCAGTATTATAGTAGTTATATTCTTGTACATAGGAGCAGTATTATAGTAGTTATATTCTTGTACATAGGAGCAGTGTTATAGTAGATTATTATGATATTAGCAACACATTTGCTAAATGCCATTCCATTGCAACACTCCTTGTCATTATAGGGTCTTTAAATATCAGAAATAAGAGTCTCTCCATAACTTAACCCTCTTTGACCCTTTGTCTATTCTTCCTGGGTCGAGCAGGCCACATTTAATAGGGAGCTTACTTTGACATTCTGCATTTCATCTTACATTACATTTTCCTTAGTTTATACAGTGGAGAAAGAAATGATTTAATAAATATATTTTTTCCTCATCATCCTCCCCAACTCCTCCCTTATCACTCTTTAAAGGGCCAACATTTTCAGATTTCATCTTTTAATTATTTATATATTTGGAAAAAAATTTAGGGTTAGTTTTACTCTGTTTAGCAATAAGTCTCTGTGTCTCCAGCTTGGCTGTCTTTATCTGTCTTTTACATATTCAATTTTTTTCCTTATAGTTTTTTCGTGCTTCTTCACTTTTTATTAATTTAAAAACTTGTATGTCAATTAGAAGCTGACTATATTATAGTCAATATTTCTCAGGTGTCCCCCAACCTGCTCCTCTGTTTTTCTGTCAGGTCTTTTGATTAATACTAAATCTAGTATGGCCGTCCCTCTAGTTGGATCCTGGTGGATCATGTGGAACATTTGAAAAAGAGGAAATCCAGCTTCCATAAAATTGTGCTTTATTTTGCAAAGATGTAAAAACCAAATACATGTTTGGGGTCACCACATCGGGGCCTCTCTCAAGACATATGCCACCTTTCTAGTTTGGCTTGTGGTACAGGTAGTATTTCAGAAAATGCTACCTTTGAGATACTTGCTCTAAGCTTGCAACCTAAGTACCTGAAAATATTTTTGAAGTGGTAGGTCATCAGTATCTGATCGGCGCGGGTCTGACAACCTGGAACCTAGATAATCTGCTGTTTGAGAAGGTAGAGGTGCTGTGGCCTTCTCTCAGCTTACCAAGCACAGTGCCATACATTATATAGCGGCTGTCCTTGGTATTGCTCTCAGCCCCTTTCACTCCAATGGGGCTGAGCTGCTCATAGGCCAGGTGAAAGCTTTTAGAAGGATGCAACTCTGAAAGGAACGACACTGCCTTCTCAAACAGCTGATTGGCGGGGGTCCAGGGAGTCGGACACCTACTGTTCATCAGTATAAAGATCTTGGAAAACCCTTTTAAGGACCCTCTACTTACCTCTAACTTTTTCACTGGTGACAATGTGAACCATGACCGTTGGGTCTTCACCATCCCCCCCAGTAATCTATCAACTCGATCGCAATATGTTGAACTCGAGCCTATACACTGTTCAATGATCCCAGTCTTTTTGACAGATCGCCCTATGTGTATCTCTAATGATAGAGTCTCCCACTACAAGCACCTGTCTGGTCTGTCCTGAACTGGTCCCCTCCTTGCTGGATCTGCCGCCATGCTATCCATGAACTAACATCCCCCTCATCTGCCAACTTGGCAAACATGTTGGGGTGTGTCAGATCATAGCTAGCCTCCCGGGCACTCTTCCGTCTACCCTGCCTTCTTATGCTTACTCAGCTAGCTACCTCACTTTCTTGAGCCTCCATACTACCACCCTCCCCCAAATCTACCCAATAAGGTGTCTGCTTTCCATATTGTCACAATGTCTCATTGTTGCAATTTGCTCATTTAGATCCAGGATCTGAGCTTCCAAACAATTGCACATTTGCTCACATTTTGCACAACAATATGAACCCTCAAGCGGCTCCTCAAGGACTGCACACATTGCACAAGATGTGCACTGGACTGCATTCTCAATCATGGTGCACGTACTCGATAACGTGGATTACACTAAAACAAAAAACAAGGTTAATTATACAATGCGATAAATATTAGTGATGAGCAAAGTTTTGAAAAATTCTATTTACTTCAACAAGAAATTCTATTAGGTACAAATTAATTAGTCACAAATCACTATAAATCGGGCATACCCGTACGTCACCGTGGCTGAGGGAATGTAAGGAGCGGGCTGCTGCATTGAGCCTGTTCCATAAGCGGTGGGTGCCGGCTGTATCATACAACAGACCCCGGCCGCAATGATGGTGAATAGGGCGAATAGGACAAGGGATCAAAAGATCCCAGGTTCTAGCCCCCCAAGGTGGTTAAAAGTTGTCACTGTAAAAATAAAAAATAAAAGTTTAAATCACCCCCCTTTCCCAATTTTGCATATATATATATATTTATTAATGTAGGTATTGCTTTGTTCAAAAATGTCTAAACTATTAAAATATTAATCTAAATGTCATGTGCTGTAATGAAAAAAAAACACAATTCACCTTTTTTGTCAATTCCCCCCCCCCCCAAAAAAAATTTAATAACAGTCTTCAAAAAGTTGCATGTACTACCAAAATGGTACCAATAAAATCTACATTTTGTCCTGCAAACATCTCTATAGACTGAAATATAAAAAAAGTTATGGCTGTCTAAAAATGGTGATGCAAAGAAAATTTAGAATTTTTTTCAAATGTTTTTAGTTTTCTAAGTTTGGTATGGCCGTAATCCTATTGAGCTGCAGAATAAGGATGTTATGACATTTTTAGCGCACTATGAACACTGTGATGTCAAAACCCTGAATACCTTGGCAAAATTGTATATTTTTTTTTTCAATTTAACCCCACAAAGAATTTTTTCCCCACTTTCCAATAACAGAATACAACATATCCCCCCAAAATAAGCCCTCCTATAGCTATATGAATGGAACATTTTAAAAAGTTATGGCTATTGTAATGTGCGGAGGAAAAAAGGAAAATGCAAAAAAATAATAATAATAATAATGATCTCCATACTTCAAGTGTAAAATTTAAAAATTGTATTTTGCTTTTAACATGTATTACGGTTAATACCAGATGGGCCGAACATGGTGGATGGATCAAACATGGCCGTAGAATTTTTGCATAAGGAACAGAAGCCTGAAAACTAATGTTGGCCAAACAGGGGCTGTTGCTGATATGGGATTTGGCTGGTCAGGTGCGCAGCATAATATGCCAATTATTGCTCAGATTGGCCTGCAATCTCCTGAAAATGCCCCTTTTTATGTGAATTACATAAAGGGGCCACATGGGGCCAATAGTTGACCACAACATATACAGTATGTTACCTAATAATTCAAGTTATGCGTACCTTTTACCATTGCATCCTGAAACTACATATGAAGAGTACTTCATGGTGCAGCAGGTGACCGGCAGTTGGATCCAACAAACTGTTTAAAATAGAACAGAAAAACGGTCATGGCGCAATCCCGGAGTGACACAAGCCCTTTATACTGCGGCACAGTAATTTTATATGTATAAAATAAAATAATAATGCTGATTATGTCAGCAGTTCAACAGGATGCAGACGGCGATATATTAGACCACCCTTTAAGGCCTCATGCACACGACCGTTGTGTGCATCCGTGGCCGTTGTGCCGTTTTCCGTTTTTTTTCACATACCCATTGACTTTCAATGGGTCCGTGGAAAAATCGGAAAATGCACCGTTTGGCAGCCGCATCCGTGATCCGTGTTTCCTGGCCGTGAAAAAAATATGACCTGTCCTATTTTTTTCACAGCCAACGGTTCACGGACCCATTCAAGTCAATGGGTCCGTGAAAAATCACGGATGCACACAAGATTGTCATCCGTGTCCGTGATCCGTGTCCGTTTTTTCCTATCATTTCAATGGCAAACTTGACTTAGATTTTTTTTTCATTTTTCATGTCCGTGGATCCTCCAAAAAACAAGGAAGACCCACGGACGGAAAAACGGTCACGGATCACGGACCTACGGACCCCGTTTTTGCGGACCTTAAAAAAAAACGGTCGTGTGCATGAGGCCTAAGACTGAGACACAGTAATTCTATATGTAAACTAAGAGATTAACTATGAATGTGTCAGTAGTTGAACAGGATGCAGTTGGCGATATATTAGACCACCCTTTAATACTGAGGCACAGTAATTCTATATATAAATTAAGAGATTAACTGGGATTCTGGCAGCAAGTGAACAAGATGCAGACAGCGACATGTTAGACCGCCCTTTAATACTGAGGCACAGTAATTGTATATATAAAATAAGAGATTAACTGGAATTGTGGCAGCAGGTGAACAAAATGCAGGAGACAATATATTAGACTATCCTTTAATACTGTGGCACAGTAATTGTATATATCAACTAAAAGATTAATGTGGATTGTGTCAGCAAGATGCATGGGGTTATATATTAGATTGCACTTTAATAATGAGGCACAGGAATTCTATATATAAAATAAGAGATTAATAGGGATTGTGTCATCAATTCAACAAGATGCAGACAGCAATATATTAGACCTCCCTTTAAAACTGAGGCACAGTAATTCAATATATAAACTAGTAGACTAACTGGAATTGTGGAAGCAGGTGAACAGGATGCACATGTGATTACATTCAACCTGCACTGTCCTTGCAGTCTCCCTATGCTCTCTCTATGCTCTCCCTACAGTGTCTAAAAACTCTCTCTACAATCTCCCTACATTGCTCCTGCACTGTCCCTATCCAATATTCTACAATTTAAAGCTTACTGTCCCTAGTGTATAAGCCATTGTCACATCTCTCCCTATGCTCAGCTCACAGTGAAATGGTGGAGACTGCGCAGGATGAGGCTTTTTATAGGGATGTGACATCACAGGGGATTGGTTGGCTGCACGGCATTATGGGTCATATCACATTCCCGGGCTTCTTAATTTTTTAACTTTGCAACACATGCAGCAGCCATTGCTACCACAAAGCGCAAGAAAATTCAGCTTCACAGCAAATCAAATTTTTCCTAAACTTCGGGTTGAATTCTGCTTCAGTGCTTTGATTCATGCAACACTAATAAAAACCCTAAACAAGTGAATTAATGAAGTTCTCTCCTAAAGTCTGTGAGCCCAAAGTCACACAATCTGAAGTCGCACACTTAAAACAAAGCACACTTGAGATCAAAACAATTGCAAGCTCGCAAACTCTCATTTTCAGCCTGCTTATATAGCTGTTTTTCTTCACTCAGCCGCAAAGAGTCTGCGGATTTTTTCCTTTGCTACTAATCTTGACACTTACTCTCTCAGTGTTTTGGAATGGAAATCTTTTCATAAAACATTTTATTTTGTCCATTAATGTTTTTCAAAGAATGTATTGCTTTTTGATTAGAGTTGAGCGAACACCTGGATGTTCGGGTTAGAGAAGTTCGGCCGAACATCCCGGAAATGTTCGGGTTCGGGATCCGAACCCGATCCGAACTTCGTCCCGAACCCGAACCCCATTGAAGTCAATGGGGACCCGAACTTTTCGGCACTAAAACGGCTGTAAAACAGCCCAGGAAAGGGCTAGAGGGCTGCAAAAGGCAGCAACATGTAGGTAAATCCCCTGCAAACAAATGTGGATAGGGAAATTAATTAAAATAAAAATTAAATAAATAAAAATTAACCAAAATCAATTGGAGAGAGGTTCCATAGCAGAGAATCTGGCTTCCCGTCACCCACCACTGGAACAGTCCATTCTCAGATATTTAGGCCCCGGCACCCAGGCAGAGGAGAGAGGTCCCGTAACAGACAATCTGGCTTCATGTCAGCAGAGAATCAGTCTTCATGTCATAGCAGAGAATCAGGCTTCACGTCACCCACCACTGTAAGAGTCCATTTTCATAAATTTAGGCCCAGCACCCAGGCAGAGGAGAGAGGTCCCGTAACAGAGGATCTGGCTTCATGTCAGCAGAGAATCAGTCTGCATGTCATAGCAGAGAATCAGGCTTCACGTCAGCCACCACTGCAACAGTCCATTGTCATAAATTTAGGCCCAGCACCCAGGCAGAGGAGAGAGGTCCCGTAACAGAGGATCTGGCTTCATGTCAGCAGAGAATCAGTCTGCATGTCATAGCAGAGAATCAGGCTTCACGTCAGCCACCACTGCAACAGTCCATTGGCATAAATTTAGGCCCAGCACCCAGGCAGAGGAGAGAGGTCCCGTAACAGACAATCTGGCTTCATGTCAGCAGAGAATTAGTCTGCATGTCATAGCAGAGAATGAGGCTTCACGTCAGCCACCACTGCAACAGTCCATTGGCATATATTTAGGCCTAGCACACAGGCAGAGGAGAGAGGTCCCGTAACAGACAATCTGGCTTCATGTCAGCAGAGAATCAGTCTGCATGTCATAGCAGAGAATGAGGCTTCACGTCACCCACCACTGCAACAGTCCATTGGCATATATTTAGGCCTAGCACACAGGCAGAGCAGAGAGGTCCCGTAACAGACAATCTGGCTTCATGACAGCAGAGAATCAGTCTGCATGTCATAGCAGAGAATGAGGCTTCACGTCACCCACCACTGCAACAGTCCATTGGCATATATTTAGGCCTAGCACACAGGCAGAGCAGAGAGGTCCCGTAACAGACAATCTGGCTTCATGTCAGCAGAGAATCAGTCTGCATGTCATAGCAGAGAATGAGGCTTCACGTCACCCACCACTGCAACAGTCCATTGGCATATATTTAGGCCTAGCACACAGGCAGAGCAGAGAGGTCCCGTAACAGACAATCTGGCTTCATGACAGCAGAGAATCAGTCTGCATGTCATAGCAGAGAATGAGGCTTCACGTCACCCACCACTGCAACAGTCCATTGGCATATATTTAGGCCTAGCACACAGGCAGAGCAGAGAGGTCCCGTAACAGACAATCTGGCTTCATGTCAGCAGAGAATCAGTCTGCATGTCATAGCAGAGAATGAGGCTTCACGTCACCCACCACTGCAACAGTCCATTGGCATATATTTAGGCCTAGCACACAGGCAGAGCAGAGAGGTCCCGTAACAGACAATCTGGCTTCATGACAGCAGAGAATCAGTCTGCATGTCATAGCAGAGAATGAGGCTTCACGTCACCCACCACTGCAACAGTCCATTGGCATATATTTAGGCCTAGCACACAGGCAGAGCAGAGAGGTCCCGTAACAGACGATCTGGCTTCATGTCAGCAGAGAATCAGTCTGCATGTCATAGCAGAGAATGAGGCTTCACGTCACCCACCACTGCAACAGTCCATTGGCATATATTTAGGCCTAGCACACAGGCAGAGCAGTGAGGTCCCGTAACAGACAATCTGGCTTCATGTCAGCAGAGAATCAGTCTGCATGTCATAGCAGAGAATGAGGCTTCACGTCACCCACCACTGCAACAGTCCATTGGCATATATTTAGGCCTAGCACACAGGCAGAGCAGAGAGGTCCCGTAACAGACAATCTGGCTTCATGACAGCAGAGAATCAGTCTGCATGTCATAGCAGAGAATGAGGCTTCACGTCACCCACCACTGCAACAGTCCATTGGCATATATTTAGGCCTAGCACACAGGCAGAGCAGAGAGGTCCCGTAACAGACAATCTGGCTTCATGTCAGCAGAGAATCAGTCTGCATGTCATAGCAGAGAATGAGGCTTCACGTCACCCACCACTGCAACAGTCCATTGGCATATATTTAGGCCTAGCACACAGGCAGAGCAGAGAGGTCCCGTAACAGACAATCTGGCTTCATGTCAGCAGAGAATCAGTCTGCATGTCATAGCAGAGAATGAGGCTTCACGTCACCCACCACTGCAACAGTCCATTGGCATATATTTAGGCCTAGCACACAGGCAGAGCAGAGAGGTCCCGTAACAGACAATCTGGCTTCATGTCAGCAGAGAATCAGTCTGCATGTCATAGCAGAGAATGAGGCTTCACGTCACCCACCACTGCAACAGTCCATTGGCATATATTTAGGCCCAGCACCCAGGCAGAGGAGAGAGGTCCCGTAACAGACAATCTGGCTTCATGTCAGCAGAGAATTAGTCTGCATGTCATAGCAGAGAATCAGGCTTCATGTCAGCCACCACTGCAACAGTCCATTGGCATATATTTAGGCCTAGCACACAGGCAGAGGAGAGGTTCATTCAACTTTGGGTAGCCTCGCAATATAATGGTAAAATGAAAATAAAAATAGGATTGAATGAGGAAGTGCCCTGGAGTCCAATAATATATGGTTATGGGGAGGTAGTTAATGTCTAATCTGGACAAGGGACGGACAGGTCCTGTGGGATCCATGCCTGGTTCATTTTTATGAACGTCAGCTTGTCCACATTGGCTGTAGACAGGCGGCTGCGTTTGTCTGTAATGACGCCCCCTGCCGTGCTGAATACACGTTCAGACAAAACGCTGGCTGCCGGGCAGGCCAGCACCTCCAAGGCATAAAAGGCTAGCTCTGGCCACGTGGACAATTTAGAGACCCAGAAGTTGAATGGGGCCGAACCATCAGTCAGTACGTGGAGGGGTGTGCACACGTACTGTTCCACCATGTTAGTGAAATGTTGCCTCCTGCTAACACGTTGCGTATCAGGTGGTGGTGCAGTTAGCTGTGGCGTGTTGACAAAAGTTTTCCACATCTCTGCCATGCTAACCCTGCCCTCAGAGGAGCTGGCCGTGACACAGCTGCCTTGGCGACCTCTTGCTCCTCCTCTGCCTTGGCCTTGGGCTTCCACTTGTTCCCCTGTGACATTTGGGAATGCTCTCAGTAGCGCGTCTACCAACGTGCGCTTGTACTCGCGCATCTTCCTATCACGCTCCAGTGCAGGAAGTAAGGTGGGCACATTGTCTTTGTAGCGTGGATCCAGCAGGGTGGCAACCCAGTAGTCCGCACAGGTTAAAATGTGGGCAACTCTGCTGTCGTTGCGCAGGCACTGCAGCATGTAGTCGCTCATGTGTGCCAGGCTGCCCAGGGGTAAGGACAAGCTGTCCTCTGTGGGAGGCGTATCGTCATCGTCCTGCCTTTCCCCCCAGCCACGCACCAGTGATGGACCCGAGCTGCGTTGGGTGCCACCCCGCTGTGACCATGCTTCATCCTCATCCTCCTCCACCTCCTCCTCATCCTCGTCCTCCTCGTCCTCCAGTAGTGGGCCCTGGCTGGCCACATTTGTACCTGGCCTCTGCTGTTGCCAAAAACCTCCCTCTGAGTCACTTCGAAGAGACTGGCCTGAAAGTGCTAAAAATGACCCCTCTTCCTCCTCCTCCTCCTCCTCCTCCTGGTCCACCTCCTCTTCCATCATCGCCCTAAGTGTTTTCTCAAGGAGACATAGAAGTGGTATTGTAACGCTGATAACGGTGTCATCGCCACTGGCCATGTTGGTGGAGTACTCGAAACAGCGCAACAGGGCACACAGGTCTCGCATGGAGGCCCAGTCATTGGTGGTGAAGTGGTGCTGTTCTGTAGTGCGACTGACCCGTGCGTGCTGCAGCTGAAACTCCACTATGGCCTGCTGCTGCTCGCACAGTCTGTCCAGCATGTGCAAGGTGGAGTTCCACCTGGTGGGCACGTCGCATATGAGGCGGTGAGCGGGAAGGCCGAAGTTACGCTGTAGCGCAGACAGGCGAGCAGCAGCAGGATGTGAACGCCGGAAGCGCGAACAGACGGCCCGCACTTTATGCAGCAGCTCTGACATGTCGGGGTAGTTGTGAATGAACTTCTGCACCACCAAATTCAGCACATGCGCCAAGCAAGGGATGTGCGTCAAATTGGCTAGTCCCAGAGCTGCAACGAGATTTCGCCCATTATCACACACCACCAGGCCGGGCTTGAGGCTCACCGGCAGCAACCACTCGTCGGTCTGTTGTTCAATACCCCGCCACAACTCCTGTGCGGTGTGGGGCCTGTCCCCCAAACATATGAGTTTCAGAATGGCCTGCTGACGTTTACCCCGGGCTGTGCTGAAGTTGGTGGTGAAGGTGTGTGGCTGACTGGATGAGCAGGTGGAAGAAGAGGAGGAGGAAGCCGAGAAGGAGGAGGTGGCAACAGGAGGCAAAGAATGTTGCCCTGCGATCCTTGGCGGCGGAAGGACGTGCGCCAAACAGCTCTCCGCCTGGGGCCCAGCTGCCACTACATTTACCCAGTGTGCAGTTAGGGAGATATAGCGTCCCTGGCCGTGCTTACTGGTCCACGTATCTGTGGTTAGGTGGACCTTGCTACAGATGGCGTTGCGCAGTGCACACTTGATTTTATCGGATACTTGGTTGTGCAGGGAAGGCACGGCTCTCTTGGAGAAGTAGTGCCGGCTGGGAACAACATACTGTGGGACAGCAAGCGACATGAGCTGTTTGAAGCTGTCTGTGTCCACCAGCCTAAATGACAGCATTTCATAGGCCAGTAGTTTAGAAATGCTGGCATTCAGGGCCAGGGATCGAGGGTGGCTAGGTGGGAATTTACGCTTTCTATCAAATGTTTGTGAGATGGAGAGCTGAACGCTGGCGTGTGACATGGTTGAGACGCTTGGTGACGGAGGTGGTGGTGGTGGTGTTGGTGGTACATCCCCTGTTTGCTGGGCGGCAGGTGCCAACGTTCCTCCAGAGGCGGAGGAAGAGGCCGAGGCGGCAGCAGCAGAATAGGCCGAGGCGGCAGCAGCAGAAGAGGTAGCAGGGGGAGCCTGAGTGACTTCCTTGGTTTTAAGGTGTTTACTCCACTGCAGTTCATGCTTTGCATGCAGGTGCCTGGTCATGCAGGTTGTGCTCAGGTTCAGAACGTTAATGCCTCGCTTCAGGCTCTGATGGCACAGCGTGCAAACCACTCGGGTCTTGTCGTCAGCACATTGTTTGAAGAAGTGCCATGCCAGGGAACTCCTTGAAGCTGCCTTTGGGGTGCTCGGTCCCAGATGGCGGCGGTCAGTAGCAGGCGGAGTCTCTTGGCGGCGGGTGTTCTGCTTTTGCCCACTGCTCCCTCTTTTGCTACGCTGTTGGCTCGGTCTCACCACTGCCTCTTCCTCCGAACTGTGAAAGTCAGTGGCACGACCTTCATTCCATGTGGGGTCTAGGACCTCATCGTCCCCTGCATCGTCTTCCACCCAGTCTTGATCCCTGACCTCCTGTTCAGTCTGCACACTGCAGAAAGACGCAGCAGTTGGCACCTGTGTTTCGTCATCATCAGAGACATGCTGAGGTGGTATTCCCATGTCCTCATCATCAGGAAACATAAGTGGTTGTGCTTCAGTGCATTCTATGTCTTTCACCGCTGGGGAAGGGCTAGGTGGATGCCCTTGGGAAACCCTGCCAGCGGAGTCTTCAAACAGCATAAGAGACTGCTGCATAACTTGAGGCTGAGACAGTTTCCCTGGTATGCATGGGGGTGATGTGACAGACTGATGGGGTTGGTTTTCAGGCGCCATCTGTGCGCTTTCTGCAGAAGACTGGGTGGGAGATAATGTGAACGTGCTGGATCCACTGTCGGCCACCCAATTGACTAATGCCTGTACCTGCTCAGGCCTTACCATCCTTAGAACGGCATTGGGCCCCACCATATATCGCTGTAAATTCTGGCGGCTACTGGGACCTGAGGTAGTTGGTACACTAGGACGTGTGGATGTGGCAGAACGGCCACGTCCTCTCCCAGCACCAGAGGGTCCACTAACACCACCACGACCATGTCCACGTCCGCGTCCCTTACTAGATGTTTTTCTCATTGTTATGGTTCACCACAACAACAAATATATTATTTGGCCCAATGTATTGTATTCAAATTCAGCGGGATATAAATTTGAGGCCTAGTATTTAGGCGCTGGGTGACAGGTATGGGTTTAGTGACAGAATTAGACTTGGAAATACACAGTAGCGGGTGTGTGTGAAGTTATTCTGAATGACCCAATGTGCACCTTGAATATTATATACCCTTTTAGGGATAGATTTCAAATAGCTCTGATATAGCAGAAACCACTAAATTATGAAATTGTTAAATTGGGAATTGTATTTAAACCCAGAACAAAAAATGTGCTTTGACGGACACTAAATAACTTTCCCAGCCACAACAGGACAGCGTTAACGAGAGATTTAGCAGGATATAAATTTGAGGCCTAGTATTTAGGCGCTGGGTGACAGGTATGGGTTTAGTGACAGAATTAGACTTAGAAATACACAGTAGCGGGTGTGTGTGAAGTTATTCTGAATGACCCAATGTGCACCTTGAATATTATATACCCTTTTAGGGATAGATTTCAAATAGCTCTGATATAGCAGAAACCACTAAATTATGAAATTGCTAAATTGGGAATTGTATTTCAACCCAGAACAAAAAATGTGCTTTGACGGACACTAAATAACTTTCCCAGCCACAACAGGACAGCGTTAACGAGAGATTTAGCAGGATATAAATTTGAGGCCTAGTATTTAGGCGCTGGGTGACAGGTATGGGTTTAGTGACAGAATTAGACTTGGAAATACACAGTAGCGGGTGTGTGTGAAGTTATTCTGAATGACCCAATGTGCACCTTGAATATTATATACCCTTTTAGGGATAGATTTCAAATAGCTCTGATATAGCAGAAACCACTAAATTATGAAATTGTTAAATTGGGAATTGTATTTAAACCCAGAACAAAAAATGTGCTTTGACGGACACTAAATAACTTTCCCAGCCACAACAGGACAGCGTTAATGAGAGATTTAGCAGGATATAAATTTGAGGCCTAGTATTTAGGCGCTGGGTGACAGGTATGGGTTTAGTGACAGAATTAGACTTAGAAATACACAGTAGCGGGTGTGTGTGAAGTTATTCTGAATGACCCAATGTGCACCTTGAATATTATATACCCTTTTAGGGATAGATTTCAAATAGCTCTGATATAGCAGAAACCACTAAATTATGAAATTGCTAAATTGGGAATTGTATTTCAACCCAGAACAAAAAATGTGCTTTGACGGACACTAAATAACTTTCCCAGCCACAACAGGACAGCGTTAACGAGAGATTTAGCAGGATATAAATTTGAGGCCTAGTATTTAGGCGCTGGGTGACAGGTATGGGTTTAGTGACAGAATTAGACTTAGAAATACACAGTAGCGGGTGTGTGTGAAGTTATTCTGAATGACCCAATGTGCACCTTGAATATTATATACCCTTTTAGGGATAGATTTCAAATAGCTCTGATATAGCAGAAACCACTAAATTATGAAATTGCTAAATTGGGAATTGTATTTCAACCCAGAACAAAAAATGTGCTTTGACGGACACTAAATAACTTTCCCAGCCACAACAGGACAGCGGTAACGAGAGATTTAGCAGGATATAAATTTGAGGCCTAGTATTTAGGCGCTGGGTGACAGGTATGGGTTTAGTGACAGAATTAGACTTGGAAATACACAGTAGCGGGTGTGTGTGAAGTTATTCTGAATGACCCAATGTGCACCTTGAATATTATATACCCTTTTAGGGATAGATTTCAAATAGCTCTGATATAGCAGAAACCACTAAATTATGAAATTGTTAAATTGGGAATTGTATTTAAACCCAGAACAAAAAATGTGCTTTGACGGACACTAAATAACTTTCCCAGCCACAACAGGACAGCGTTAACGAGAGATTTAGCAGGATATAAATTTGAGGCCTAGTATTTAGGCGCTGGGTGACAGGTATGGGTTTAGTGACAGAATTAGACTTAGAAATTCACAGTAGCGGGTGTGTGTGAAGTTATTCTGAATGACCCAATGTGCACCTTGAATATTATATACCCTTTTAGGGATAGATTTCAAATAGCTCTGATATAGCAGAAACCACTAAATTATGAAATTGCTAAATTGGGAATTGTATTTCAACCCAGAACAAAAAATGTGCTTTGACGGACACTAAATAACTTTCCCAGCCACAACAGGACAGCGGTAACGAGAGATTTAGCAGGATATAAATTTGAGGCCTAGTATTTAGGCGCTGGGTGACAGGTATGGGTTTAGTGACAGAATTAGACTTGGAATTACACAGTAGCGGGTGTGTGTGAAGTTATTCTGAATGACCCAATGTGCACCTTGAATATTATATACCCTTTTAGGGATAGATTTCAAATAGCTCTGATATAGCAGGAACCACTAAATTATGAAATTGCTAAATTGGGAATTGTATTTCAACCCAGAACAAAAATGTGCTTTGACGGACACTAAATAACTTTCCCAGCCACAACAGGACAGCGGTAACGAGAGATTTAGCAGGATATAAATTTGAGGCCTAGTATTTAGGCGCTGGGTGACAGGTATGGGTTTAGTGACAGAATTAGACTTGGAAATACACAGTAGCGGGTGTGTGTGAAGTTATTCTGAATGACCCAATGTGCACCTTGAATATTATATACCCTTTTAGGGATAGATTTCAAATAGCTCTGATATAGCAGGAACCACTAAATTATGAAATTGCTAAATTGGGAATTGTACTTCAACCCAGAACAAAAAATGTGCTTTGACGGACACTAAATAACTTTCCCAGCCACAACAGGACAGCGGTAACGAGAGATTTAGCGGGATATAAATTTGAGGCCTAGTATTTAGGCGCTGGGTGACCGGTATGGATTTAGTGACAGAATTAGACTGGGATATGGCCAAAAAATAACCACACTATTGCTGGTTAAATGCACTTGGTGACGGGCGCAGCTTGCCCCTGATTTAGTATATGGCCAAAAAATGAACAGACTATTGCTGGTTAAATGCACTTGGTGTCACAGCTTGACGCACCACACTACTGAGGGTTAAATGCACTTGGTGACGGGCGCAGCTTGCCCCTGATGTAGTATATGGCCAAAAAATGAACAGACTATTGCTGGTTAAATGCACTTGGTGTGACAGCTTCACCCTGATGTAGGCTTTAGCCAAAAAACAACCACACCATTGAGGGTTAAATGCACTTGGTGACAGGCGCAGCTTGCCCCTGATGTAGTATATGGCCAAAAAATGAACAGACTATTGCTGGTTAAATGCACTTGGTGTGACAGCTTCACCCTGATGTAGGCTTTAGCCAAAAAACAACCACACCATTGAGGGTTAAATGCACTTGGTGACAGGCGCAGCTTGCCCCTGATTTAGTATATGGCCAAACAAATGAACAGACTATTGCTGGTTAAATGCACTTGGTGTGACAGCTTCACCCTGATGTAGGCTTTAGCCAAAAAACAACCACACCATTGAGGGTTAAATGCACTTGGTCGCAGCTTGGATGCACTTGGTCGCAGCACCGCACAAGACACAAAATGGCCGCCGATCACCCCAGAAAAAAGTGACTGACAAACGGTCTGGGCAGCCTAAAAACAGTGAGTGAGCATTTGAATTTCAGCAGCTCAATGATGCACAGCTGCAGATCGATCGATTAATCAAGCGAAGTCCTTTGGAGGAGTTAATCTGCCTAATCTCGCCCTACTGTCGCATCCGCAACCTCTCCCTACGCTAATCAGAGCAGAGTGACGGGCGGCGCTATGTGACTCCAGCTTAAATAGAGGCTGGGTCACATGGTGCTCTGGCCAATCACAGCCATGCCAATAGTAGGCATGGCTGTGACGGCCTCTTGGGGCAAGTAGTATGACGCTTGTTGATTGGCTGCTTTGCAGCCTTTCAAAAAGCGCCAAGAAAGCGTCACAAAAGCGCCAAGAAAGCGACGAACACCGAACCCGAACCCGGACTTTTACGAAAATGTCCGGGTTCGGGTCCGTGTCACGGACACCCCAAAATTCGGTACGAACCCGAACTATACAGTTCGAGTTCGCTCATCCCTATTTTTGATCCATTATATGAGGAACGACCATGACAACAAGAATTCACACAGAAGTCAGTAAGTTCAATGAGATATGTTCAGACAACTGGGTAACTAGTCCCTTTTCATGTCGTCATCATATTATCCGTGCATAAAGACCTGTACCTTGACTAAAAGGTGGAATTTGACTTTTATTTCTCTTCACTTAAATTTTGTGTTTACTTGATCTCTTATGAGTACATCATTTTGTGGTGATTCAAGCATGAGATGGTGATACACTGTTTATGTGAATTTAACCAGATATCGGTACAATGTTCTAAACAATTATTAGATTCTTGTCGGACATGTAGACGTTTTACATATAGACTTTTTTATTTTATTTTTTCTGCTGCACCTTAAATACAAGTTAAATAAATTTGCTAATTGTCCTGTTTTAAAATTTTCTGCTTGATTTTGTGTCCACAGAACCTATGCAGCCTTGTGTGTCTCCATGGCTACAGACGACAAACAATCCCTGTGTGTAGTCTGATCCTGCAGTCATGTGTTACTCTCTTCTACAGTAGATCTCTTCCAGATGAGGGGATTTAGTAACGTGTGACTGCTCCTTCACGCTACACATGCTTTATGGACACAGTTCTGTCTGCATAGAAGAAGGTGTACATACGCCTGGGAGATCCCTTACCCCTCCAAGAGGTTTTTTATGATTACCGTATTTTTCGCTTTATAAGACGCACCCAGTTTTTAGAGGAGGAAAATGGAGAAAAAAATAATTTGAACTAAAAGGTGGACTAAAACATTTTAATAAAATAACATATAATGTGCAAACATTACCATCAGCCATCAGCAGCATTGTGAAACATTAACAATAACAGAAGAGAAGGATTTTCGGTACGAGATGACCTCTAGTCATCTGAAAACCCCAAAAACTCTTCACTGCTGTCCGAACTCAGTGGCTCACTGTCAGTGGTGTCTTCATATAGGACACCATCCTCCGAACCGTCCAGGGCATTACTGATGCCGCATTTTTTGAAGGATTTGACAACCGTTTCTTCCTTTACTGATTGCCATGATGACTTCACCCACTCGCAGACTTGGGTGATAGTGGGCCTCTTCATCCGTCCACTGGGTGTAAGGTCATGATTCCCAGCAGCCATCCACTTATTCCACTCCTCCCGCATGCAAACCTCAAATGGTTTGTGTAATGATACATCAAGAGGCTGCAGCTGGCTGGTAAGCCCCCCAGGAATGACCGCTAGATGAGTGTTCACGTCTTTGAACCTCTTTTTTGTGTTTTCGGTGATATGTGCCCTAAACTGGTCAAGCACAAGTAAGGCCAGTTTCTTCAGAAGCCCTCCAGGTCGTTTGGACCACACTTTGTCGACCCATATTCCCATGCCATTCTCGTCCATCCATCCTTTCTCATGAACATGGACAATCACTCCTCTTGGAATGGCCTCTTTTGGCATGTTCTTCCTTTTGAAAATGATCATTGGTGGCAGTTTGGTCCCATCTGCGCAGCAGGACAATACAACCGTGTAATGGGTTTTTTCGTGCCCTGAGGTCTTCACTGTTACGGTTTTTGTGCCTCTCATATCAACAGTCCTGTTCGATGGAACATCGAAGGTTAATGGGACTTCATCCATATTCCCAATCTGGCTTATTTGATAGCCATTTTTCTTTCTTGAATCCAGCACATATTTGTGAAAAGAAAGAATCTTGGACTCGTATTCTTTTGGCATTTTTTGTGCTATTCTAGTTTTGGTGCGCATAGCAAGGCCACACCGCCTTATAAATCTGTAGCACCATGATGGGGATCCAGTAAACTCATCAATGCCTTTTTCTGCAGCTAGACGCTTGGCTTCATATATGATCATTTTGGTAGATACGCAGAAGCCATTGTTCCTATGACGTGTGATCCACTCTTTCATTTCCACGTCAATCTGTGGCCATTTTGCAGTATGCCCACGAAAAGTGCGTTTGCTTTTATCTGCTTTCTGCAGCTGATCCTCCTGTTTCCTCCACTCCCGTATCATTTTTTCTGTTGGAGGCGGCCCGAAATGTCTCTCAGCTGCCCTGTTTCCATGTTCTTTGGCGTATTTTATCACCTCCAGTTTAAAAGGGATCTTATATGAAAGCCTTTTCTGCTTTGACATCTTTCTACAGTAAATATGGATGCAGCAGGAGACTACAGTACGGTAGTATTCTACAACAAAATACAGTAATAAAAGCATGTCAGTGTCATGGGGACACTAGCTGAGAATATCAGTGGATGTCACACTGTTATGGGGATCTGAGGAGGACACTGTTATATGGGACCTGTGGACGTCACACAGTTATGGGGGACCTGTGGATGTCACACTGTTATTGGGGACCTGTGGATGTCACACAGTTATTGGGGACCTGTGGAGGACACACTGTTATGGGGGATCTCTGGATGTCACGCTATTATGGGGGATCTCTGGATGTCACTCTGTTATGGGGGATCTCTGGATGTCACTCTGTTATATGGGATCTGTGGATGTCACACTGTTATGGGGGACCTGTGGATGTCACTCTGTTATGGGGGATCTCTGGATGTCACTCTGTTATGGGGGATCTCTGGATGTCACTCTGTTATATGGGATCTGTGGATGTCACACTGTTATGGGGGACCTGTGGATGTCACACTGTTATGGGGGATCTCTGGATGTCACGCTGTTATGGGGGATCTCTGGATGTCACTCTGTTATGGGGGATCTCTGGATGTCACTCTGTTATAGGGGATCTCTGGATGTCACACTGTTATATGGGATCTCTGGATGTCACACTGTTATGGGGGACCTGTGGATGTCACTCTGTTATGGGGGACCTGTGGATGTCACGCTGTTATGGGGGATCTCTGGATGTCACTCTGTTATGGGGGATCTCTGGATGTCACTCTGTTATGGGGGATCTCTGGATGTCACTCTGTTATGGGGGATCTGTGGATGTCACTCTGTTATGGGGGATCTCTGGATGTCACTCTGTTATGGGGGATCTCTGGATGTCACTCTGTTATGGGGGATCTGTGGATGTCACTCTGTTATGGGGGATCTCTGGATGTCACTCTGTTATGGGGGATCTCTGGATGTCACTCTGTTATGGGGATCTCTGGATGTCACTCTGTTATGGGGGATCTGTGGATGTCACTCTGTTATGGGGGATCTCTGGATGTCACGCTGTTATGGGGATCTCTGGATGTCACTCTGTTATGGGGGATCTGTGGATGTCACTCTGTTATGGGGGATCTCTGGATGTCACTCTGTTATGGGGGACCTGTGGATGTCACACTGTTATGGGGGATCTCTGGATGTCACTCTGTTATGGGGGATCTCTGGATGTCACTCTGTTATGGGGGATCTCTGGATGTCACTCTGTTATGGGGGATCTCTGGATGTCACTCTGTTATGGGGGACCTGTGGATGTCACGCTATTATGGGGGATCTGTGGATGTTACGCTGTTATGAGGGATCTCTGGATGTCACTCTGTTATGGGGGATCTCTGGATGTCACTCTGTTATGGGGGATCTCTGGATGTCACTCTGTTATGGGGGATCTCTGGATGTCACGCTGTTATGGGGGATCTCTGGATGTCACGCTGTTATGGGGGATCTCTGGATTTCACTCTGTTATGGGGATCTCTGGATGTCACGCTGTTATGGGGATCTCTGGATGTCACGCTGTTATGGGGGATCTCTGGATGTCACTCTGTTATGGGGGATCTCTGGATGTCACTCTGTTATGGGGATCTCTGGATGTCACTCTGTTATGGGGGATCTCTGGATGTCACGCTGTTATGGGGGATCTCTGGATGTCACGCTGTTATGGGGGATCTCTGGATGTCACGCTGTTATGGGGATCTCTGGATGTCACGCTGTTATGGGGGATCTCTGGATGTCACGCTGTTATGGGGGATCTCTGGATGTCACTCTGTTATGGGGGATCTCTGGATGTCACGCTGTTATGGGGGATCTCTGGATGTCACGCTGTTATGGGGGATCTCTGGATGTCACGCTGTTATGGGGGATCCGTGGATGCCACTGTTACGTGATTATAACCCCCATCATAAAGAATACACCGATAAGGGGAGTTATAGTCACATTAAATACGGACACTGTCCAGGGACTGTATTACAATAGCTTACGGTAACTGATATGGCTACCATATACCGTAACCCACCTAATCCATAGGAATCCACCAGTGAACTGCAGTATATGGGTGGATTCCTATGGATGAGGGGGGTTATAGTCATTTTTAATATACGCTACCGTAGACAGATGGCAATTACAGAACAGTACCTGGACACTGTTTATATTATGGTAAATATGACTATAACCCCTCTCATCCATACGAATCCACCCATATTTTGCAGTACATGGGTGGATTTCTATGGATGAGGAGGGTTATAGTCATATTTAATATAGAAACATGACTATTGCAGAACAGTGTTTATTTTAAATATGACTATAACCCCCCACATCCATAGGAATTCACCCATATACTGCAGTATATGAGTGGATTTCTATGGATGAGGGGGGTTATAGTCATATTTGGCACACAGTTTTTAATTAGGGTACCATAAATTGCCTTAAGATGTCCTCACCTTGGGACTTAGGATGCAATCTATGGTACCCAGAGGGGGGTGGGGGGGTATCATGTGGCACTGAACAGTGTACTGGTAGCTGATTGGTGGAGGAAGGGGGAGCAGGACTCACCACCAATCAGCACCAGACAAGTAGAGTTGGGGTGAGTAGAAACTGCCCAGGGGGGTAGGAGAAACTGCCTGCCTGGGGGGAAGGGGGGTCTGGATCTGTACTTAGATACAGCAGGCTGGCGGGAAAGGGGGGGCGGAGACTTGAGGGGCGGCGCTGTACCACACAGGCTGGCGGCACTATATGGCATACAGAGAAGATGCCGCCAGCCTGCAGACATCGAGGAAGGAGGAGGTAAGGAGTTACTGCCGGGGGAAGGGGGGGGGGGTGGCTTGAGGGACGGCGCTGTACCACACAGGCTGGCGGCACTATATGGCATACAGAGATGCCGCCAGCCTGCAGACAGGACCGGACGCTCCAGGACTAGCTTGTGGAGGAGATCGGGCACAGCACTTGGTCATCAGTGAAACCGCCAGCCCGCTGCTTAGTGCCGCAATGTATGCACGGGCTGGCGGCTTCACTGAAGGGTACCGTGAGTGCTGCCCGCCCGTTCTCCTGTCCGTCCTCCCGCCTGTGCAGCTCAGTGAGAGCTCCTGAGCTGCATTAAGTTACACATTTAGGCCACATTCGTTTTATAAGACGCACTAACTTTTTCCCTCCACTTTGGAGGGAAAAAAAGTGCGTCTTATAAAACGAAAAATACGGTATATGTCTCTCTGTTAGAGTAAGTAGTCATGATGCCAGTTGCAGTGAAGCAACGGAAGCACAAGGCTCCCATTGTAGTGATGGTATAGGTGGTACCCAGTGTAGGAAGGCCAGAGTGGTGTTAAATAGGCCACAATATTCCTGGAGACGTTGTGTAGCACTTGTCACGGTGCTCCTACCTGAATAGGGGTGGATCCCAGACGTAGTTTGGTCCAAAGCAGTGCAAAAGGGCTTGATGTAGAACAAAGTCGAGTCCAGACTTGGTAAACGGTTAAACAGTTGCTTTACTGGTAATAAACGGTAATTCATACAGTTTTCAGACTTTATCTTGGTCCCCAATAGGTTTCAGAAGGAAAATGGCAGACAAATACTCTCTCTGCAAATAAACTCCTCTCTGCTGTATCCTTAGGGTAGCTCTCTCAGCTCAGCTATGTTAGCAATAGTAGTCTGTCTCTTATTGTAGGCAATCCTAGGAACTTCTTGTCGTGGCTTTGAGTACCTCAGGCTCTGGCTTTAGCTTGAATGAAGACAACGCAAGCCCAGGAGGAGACATGCAACTAAAATGCACAACCTCTAGTGATAAGGTAGGCTAGGACAGGCCAGCTCGTCCAGGAGGGACGAGGCCTACCTCCTTCCCCTTACAGGGGTAAACTGAAAACTCACTCTCCCTGTCTAGCTAACTTCTCCTCTCTCTGAGAGAGGGATAGAGACTGGAAGGAAAAGTTGCAGACTCTGCTAGTGCTCTGCCAAGTGTTTTCTTCCACCTGCTGTGGAACCAGGCACATCACATGAACATAACAGTTTTACATGAATAATTACACACCTGGTGAAGATAAGTACACTACTGCATTAGATAACATTTATGTTAGCCTATAGGAAGTGGTAGCGAGGTGCCAAGGAGTGGTAATGGCACTCTGGGACATTACATATACAAAATATGGCAGCAATGTATTAATCTGGATTATGTACAAAGTTGGTTAATTTTTTTTTGTCTTTAAAAAATGGTTGCAAATGTCTACATATCCATTAAAGGGAACCCGATCTCTTGTATTTTCATATTGACATAAAACAGTCTAATAATAATTCCTACTCTTGCCTTTAAGTAAAGCTCATACTAGTATTTTTGGTGTATAAATTATACAACGGGTGCAGCCTATTGGAAGTAATGGGTCAGACAACAGAGGAGCCACTATGACAGAGATGCATACAAAAGGGGTTTCTAAGAATTGGAACGCCCTTAGTCAAGTCTATGGGAGGGCAGATGGATAGGGTTCATGCTGTGACAGCTATTTTCTGCCTCGATTCTTCTCTGGTATAGTCCTGGTCAGTACAGATTACGGAATACATTTTAATACAAAGAGACTTTCCAAAAATGGATATTTATGTCTGATGTCCCACCTTCGGGGTCCTCAGCTATGTGTTTGGCCACCCGGCTTACTGTCCCATAGAACTGAATCGAGAGATCCATTCATTCACTGCTTGTATATAGATGCTGTCACACAGGTGCAGTGGCCGGGTTTGGGGGGGTTCCAACGCAACGCTGTGTCCACCGGACACCGTCGAGGTGTCACCACGTGTTGCTGCTCTCTGGAAGGGATAGTAAGGCATGGTGCACCCCAATGGGAAATAGGTCCAGAGAGTCAGGGTCTGCAATAAACCAGGATGCTTCTTTATTGGAGGAATTAAGGTTTAAAACAATACAGGCGAGGCATTGGGCTGACTTCTCCAGTCTCCTACCTGGCAGAAGAAGGGTGAGATAGCTGTCCCTCTCTCTCTTCAGAAGGCTGGTACCCTGGTCGAGGGCTGGTGATCCAGGGTCTGAGGCAGCATGTTCCTGTCTCAGCATCTTCTTCTGGTCACTCAGTAGTCTGGCAGAGTCTCCTCCTTGGCAGAAGAAGGGTTTGATGCTGAGGAAAAGCCTGAGCTAACTGTCCCTCTCTCTGTCAGAAGGCTGGCATTCTGGTCAAGGGCCCACGGTCTGTAGCTCAGTAGTCCGGTTGGCTTTTTGGTCACAGGGCTAGTGATCCATGGTCTGTGGCTGGCATGAGTCTCCTCAGCACTCAGCACAAACAAATACATTGTTTCAACTCCTGTCTGGCATAGACTTGCATTAGAGCGTCAATAATACTCAATGGCAATGACACAGCAATTTTTTCAGATAAAAACAAGTTTCCAGACGTAACAACAAAGCTGCTTTTGGCAGTAAACAAGTCTGGCTTTTTCCCTCCAAAACATGGTCTTCTTTAAACTTTATGGCAAATGTGGAAAATTATCAGCTTCTCAATCAAAGTCCTAACAGTCTCTCAGTATTCATTAACCATTTCCACAGAGACATGTGAATACAGTGATACTGAACAGGATATATATCACAACATATACAGTGGAAATAAAAAGTCTACACACCCCTGTTAAAATATCAGGTTTCTGTGATGTAAAAAAATGACAAAGATAAATCATTTCAGAATTTTTTCCACCTTTAATGTGACCTATAAACTGTACAACTCAAAAAAAAAAATGAAATCTTTTAGGTTGAGGGAAGAAAAAATATAAAAAATAAAATAATATGGTTGCATAAGTGTTCACACTCTTAAACTAATACTTTGTCAAAGCACCTTTTGATTTTATTACAGCACTCAGTCTTTTTGGGTAGGAGTCTATCAGCATGGTACATTTTGACTTGGCACAATTTGCCCACTCTTCTTTGCAAAAACACTCCAAATCTGTTAGATTGCGAGGGCATCTCCTGGGCACAGCCCTCTTCAGATCACCCCACAGATTTTCAATCGGATTTAGGTCTGGGCTTTGGCGGGGCCATTCCAAAACTTTAATCTTCTTCTGGTGAAGCCATTCCTTGGTTGATTTGGATGTATGCTTTGGGTCATTGTCATGCTAAAAGATGAAGTTCCTCCCCATGTTCAGCTTTCTAGCAGAAGCCTGAAGGTTTTGTGCCAATATTGACTGGTATTTGGAACTGTTCATAATTCCCTCTAGCTTAATTAAGGCCCCAGTTCCAGCTGAGGAAAAACAGCCCCTTGGCATGATGCTGCCCCCACCATGCTTCACTGTGGGTATGGGGTTCTGTTGGTGATGTGCAGGTGTTTTTGGGCCAAACATTTATCATTTACATTTTTTACCACATGCTTTTGGGAGACTTCAGATGTGTTTTTGCAAAATGTAGCCTGGCTTGGATGTTTTTCTTCGCAAGAAAAGGCTTTTGTGTTGCCACTCTGCCCCATAGCCCAGACATATGAAGAATACGGGAGATTGTTGTCACATGTATCACACAGCCAGGACTTGCCAGATATTCCTGCAGCTCCTTTAATGTTGCTGTAGGCCTCTTGGTCCCTCCCAGACCAGTTTTCTTCTCGTCTTTTCATCAATTTTGGAGGGACGTCCAGTTCTTGGTGATGTCTCTGTTGTGCTATATTTTCTCCACTTGATGATGACTGTCTTCCCTGTGTTCCATGGTATATCTAATGCCTTGGAAATTCTTTTGTACCCTTCTCCTGAGTGATACCTTCTAACAATGAGATCCCTCTGATGCTTTGGAAGCTCTCTGTGGACCATGGCTTTTGCTGCGGGATGCGACTATGAAAATTTCAGGAAAGACCAACTAGAGCAGCTGAATCAGAGGCACTTTAAATGATGCCCAGTGTACGCTGACTCCTATTTAACATGACTTTGAATGTGATTGCTTAATTCTAAACACAGCTACATCCCCAGTTATAAGAGGGTGTGCACACTTATACAACCATATTATTTTTGTTTGTTTTTTGTTTTCTTCCCTCCATCTAAAATATTTCAGTTTGTTTTCCAATTGAGTTGTACAGTTTATAGGTCACATTAAAGGTGGAAAAAGTTCTGAAATGATTTATCTTTGTCTCATTTTTTTACAGCACAGAAACCTGACATATTAACAGGGGTGTGTAGACTTTTTATATCCACTCTAACATAAATGTCATCTATGTATTTTGTTCCAGGTTCACCACAATGTGCATCTATAACATTGTTATGCACTGTTATACATATAATATGCCTGGTTCACCAGCATGTGGCAACGTTTCTGGCAGAGCTATCTTAGACAGAATGGAACTCAGCATTCCATTCACCCCCAGAAGTGGGCTAGTCCTGCTTGCTACCAGAAGGAGGGGTGGGAGTTCTAGTTGATTCCTGTTTTAGACTCCATGTTGGAGCTGACAGGACACTAACCTATTTTTTGGCTGAAACTAAGTCAGACTAAAGAGTGGAGTGCAGCATAAAGAAAGAATCAAAGTTACTAAGCTAGCCTGTCAGTACAGCAGAGAGAAAGAGTATCCAGGTAGGAGCACCGTGACACACACTAAGAGACATTTAGGCTGCACTACACCATTTGGCATTCCCTACTACACCTGGGACGTGATAGAGAGGGCCCTGGGGGGGCTCATTGCAATGGCAAATGTCCGCAAATGTCCAAATGTCGAAGTACTCCTTGCTCCAGGGCACTACACAGGTGGGTCAGTTGACCTTGTTCTCAACGTAGGTGAGACTTGCATGTATGCCATATCCTGAAGATTTGCCATAAAAGTTGTATTGTTAGGGCATTTTTTTAAGTACTTATTGGTTCTGTCCGTTTAATTCTGTTCCCTCCTATTATTACCATTCTGTGTAATTATGTGCCTTGTAATGTAGAACCATCCCCCATTGTGCCGACCACATTCCTGAGTGATCTCAGAGACATGTGTGCTGCACACCGGAGGAGGGGCTAAAAGGTTTTAAATTTCAGGAGACTCCAGCTTTGATTTCATCCTAGGTAGGACATAAGTCAGGGGCGTCATTAGGTCAAAACATTCGGGGCTTGAGCTCCGGATGTTTTGTCCAGTGCCCCGAATGTTATGCTGGTCTGGTAGCATTTTTTTATTTATTTGGCTATTCCCCACCCCCCTTGTACTTGTTCTGCTACTTGCGGGCTGCGCAGGCTTAAGTTCAGACACTTTGGTGCGCAATCCCATCCTGCGGTGCGTGATCCCGCGAGACCCGCCACTGTAGGTCACGGGTCTCGCGGGATCAATCGCCGCAGGACGAGATTGCGCACCGAAGTGACTGAATTCAGGCCCACGCAGCCCGCAATCACTTAGTAAATATACTTATTCACTTAGCCTGCGTAAGCTTATTCATTCTTAAATCTTTTGAATTCACTTTACGTTACAAAAGTCTATGTTGATGATGTTCCTATAAGAATTTTGGATAAGACAGGGTTCCTTTAAAGCGGTTATCCCATGATTAATGTCAAATCATATAGCACATCACAATTTCTTTTTAACAAAGCTAGAACCAGCCCTGTACCTCACATGGATCCAGAGATCTCCCCATTCATTGATCTAATTGTTCTGCCAGATTTATTTCAAGATGCCAGCTCAGGGAACATGGCCTTTCTCAGTGGGTGTGTCCTTTCTGCTGCAGCTGGTGCCAGTAGAAGGATAGAACTGAGCATGTGTGGCCAGAGAAGTTAGAAAAATGGCAAACAGCAGTTTTAATTGCATGCAATTACAAAACTATTCAGATACCAATACTGGTTTGAAAACTGTGGAATATTTTTTATGGGACAACCTTTTTAAAGGGATTCTGTCACCAGGATTAACGCCATAGCGATATTTATATGTGCCCATCAGTCTCCTTGCTGTGTTTAAAATGATCCCACTGTTACTGCTCTGTGTGTGTTAGATTATTATAAAAACTGATCTTATTGATATGTAAATTACCTTGGTCAGGAGCCCAAAGGGTTGTCCCACATCTGTTGGAGCCCAGCCGTGCCCATCGATCCGGAGCCCAGCACCGCCTACCACTTAATTTATTCACTCCACTTACATAAAAAAAATCACTTAAAAAAAAAGCCAGAATGGTATAAAAATAAAGAAATTAACATTACTCACCAATCTGCTGCTCTGGTCCCTGCTGCTCTCTACTTGCCCACTCAGCCAATCACTGGTTACAATGGTGACCCGCCTCAACCAGTGATTGGCTGAGTGAGAAATTCCAGTCACTTCCTGCATTTTAAGCAGGACCAGGAAAGAGCAGTGGGGACTAGAGCAACATCAGGACAGTGACAAGAGATCGGTTTTAACCTTCCTGAAGATAGGTCATCAATATAAATTCCTACACAACCCCTTTAAGTATTTGTCGTCTGTTAAGGGGACATGAAACCAAATACCCTGCATAAAGATTTAGGAGCTATGGATATTATCCAGTGCCTGCTCCTGAACCCTTGACTTACATAGTAACATAGTACATACATAACATAGTACATAAGGCCGAAAAAAAGACATTTGTCCATCCAATTCGACCTGTCATCCTGCAAGTTGATCCAGAGGAGGGGAAAAAAAACCCTGTGAGGTAGAAGCCAATTTTCCCCACTTTAGGAGAATAAAAAATTCTTCCCGACTCCAATCAGGCATCAGAATAACTCCCTGGATCAGCGACCCCTCTCTAGTAACTATAGCCTGTAATATTATTACACTCCAGAAATACATCCAGGCCCCTCCTGAATTCCGTTATTGTACTCACCATCACCCCCTCCTCAGGCAGAGAGCTCCATAGTCTCACTGCTCTTACCGTAAAGAATCCTCTTCTATGTTTGTGTACAAACCTTCTTTCCTCCAGACGCAGAGGATGTCCCCTCGTCACAGTCCTGGGGATAAATAGATGATGGGAGAGATCTCTGTACTGACTCCTGATATATTTATACATAGTAATTAGATCTCCCCTCAGTCGTCTTTTTTCTAAAGGGAATAACCCTAATTTTGATAATCTTTCAGGGTCCTGTAGTCCACCCATTCCAGTTATTACTTTAGTTGCCCTCCTCTGGACCCTCTCCAGCTCTGCTATGTCTGCCTTGTTCACAGGAGCCCAGAACTGTACACAGTACCTCATGTGTGGTCTGACTAGTGATTTGTAAAGTGGTGGGACTATGTTCTCATCACCGGCATCTATGTCCCTTTTGATGCAACCCATTATCTTATTGGCCTTGGCAGCAGCTGCCTGACACTGGTGTTTGCAGACTTGTCCAAATTTGCCCTGTAGTAGACTTTTTTACCACCTACCATCTCACTGGCTTGGTCTTTCCTCTTTTCTACATCACTTTTTGTTTCTACTTTAGGTTCTTTTTGGCTTTTGTACCTTCTCTGGCCTATCTCTTGTAGTTTTGGTATGAGTGCAATGACCTGACCGCAGGGGCAATATGTGTGAGTTATGGTGGGCCAATGGGGGTAGTAGTAGTTTTACTCAAGGCTAGCAGAGCTCCCTGGGCCGGCGTGCAGTGAATGGAAGGACAGCACCAGTTCAGTTTGGGCACACTCTGTTGTCCAGGGACTCCTGCCAGATGGTGGTTGAGTTGCGCTTGGTTGAATGGGTTTTTAAGGTGCAGGGGAGGCAGGGTCCCCGGTGTTTGTGACGCCAGCACCGTAAGGTGCAAATAGGTGATACGTTTGCACAATAAGGAGACCAGTTCTCTTAACAAATTCCTAGTACTTTACTGAAGCTAATCCAAAGGTCATCAATGTGCGCAAAAGTTATTTACAGCAAGGCAGCTTCTACAATGGTTCAAGTTAGTTCCCAGAAGTTGCATAAGGGGTAGTTTTACTCTATAGCAATCGATTTTTCTCTCCCTTGTTTCTCCAGGCTGGAGGTATGGACTATCTCTGCTGTACTGTATAGTCATATACTTCTGTATCCTCTCTAGGAATACTATCTCCTGACAGGAAGCCTTTCTGTCTTTGGTTATGGTGGGCAGCTGGTAGCTTAGAATCTCTCCACCAAATGAAAAGGAGACTAGAGCCTGATAAACGACAATTACCTTCCTTGGCCAAGTTTGTCGCTCCCTCTCTGGGTTGCCTGGATCTTCTGTAATCTTTCCCATCTATGGGCTGGTACATGGAACTAACTCTGGAATTTAGATAACTCTCCAAAATGGCTGCTGAGGTGCAGCTTTTTCCTCAGACATCAAACTCTCCTCCTTCTTCTTCTCTTCTCAGAGAGCAGGGCGGGGTCATCCCTGGGAGGTTTGTTAGAACCTTCCCCTCCATGTGCAACTTTATGGGAACTCAGGCACAAGCACATTTTTATAAAACACAATCACAGTATTAAGCAGTGTGTTTCAGGACACTGCATGAGGTGAACCCAAGACTATTGCTAAACCTAGACCTTTCCTCCTTGAGGAGAACCATATTGATTACTGCCCACAGATACATATTTATATGTTTATCCAAATATTACTGCCATAAAATTCCAAATAATGCTTCTACATAGAGTTCACACAAGACCACCATTTCACTTCCTAAATAATACCATCATACAATGCCTAAATATCTCTATATGGTATGTAAGTAACATGAGTCCTGGGCAATTTCTCAGTTTTCTGCCCTCTAAAATCAAAATATGAATGATATGACGTGTGGAACAGAAGTTGATGTTTTTCTAATATTGCTATCATTTTAGTTGAATGATTACTCAAGTTTCCATTCAAAGGTGATCTGAACCTACAGAAAGTTTTTCCAGTCCAGCAGGTGTTGGATCGGGTCATTGTTCAACACCACATGATCTCACCATACCTGCACAATGACATCAATAATCCTCATGGAAACTCATAAATAGAGGATCATTTTTGATACAGAAGGAACACAACTGTAAGACGTGATGTTCTCATCAAATATATTCTCTGCTTGATGCTATCATTAATGACTTGTTCTCTAATGGGGACATGCCCTCTCCTCCCCCAATCGAGACCATAACTTCCATGTGGTGGCATGCAATACACAATACAACAGGATCATGATGTTCAGGTTCATTATCAGACTATCTATAGAGATTGTTCTATTCTAGGAGGTAATACTCTTCAAGGTCAGTCACGTTGCAGAATAAAATATATGAGAAAAAATATTTACTGGCGGATGTTGGAATAAGACCATCAAAACTCAGGGTGGAGGGAAGACAGGGACACAGGAGCATATGTAATGGCTGTTTTAAAGGTACACTAACCTAAAATGACAACTGCTCCCAACAATTATCTTCTACCCATAGTTAGGAAGCCTGAGGCAGAACTACACCGGTCCAGAGGAGAATTGATTTTTGTGAGCTGCAATATTATCTTGGAGACTTTGTGTGGGTTCGATTCACCATCCATGTATTCGAGCTAGCGGAGATGTGGATATCGATGTAGATTGTGATTTCAATCCATAGCTGTAGAAGCAATATATTAAAGGGGTTTTCCAGGACTGTTAGATTGAAGGATTATAAGATCATTGAGGGTCCAACTCTTGGTCCCACCAGTGAGCTGATTGAAGGGTTCTGCTGCTCTAAGGATAGGCCATCAATTTGGTAGTCCCAGAAAGCTTCTTTAAGGAAAGCTGGGTAGATACCAACACCTGTTCTTGGGAATCTATGGGCTGATAGTCCAGGGGTGGTAGAGATAGGGCTCATTTTAGTAAAACTTGGAGATAGCCCTACCAATGAAACTGTTATAGATGCCCAATTTAAAGGGAGCCTCTCTTAAGGACAGCCATAAAGGAATTCTCCATTCAATCATGATATAGTGGGTGGTGCCTTATTGAGAAGCGAGAAGATGCTTTGTCATGCTCCGCCCCCTCAGGACATAACACTCCTGGAGTGTTCCTTTAATACACAATGCAGCAGATTCTGTGAGATACCCTACATAACATATAATCAGGACATAGTGGGTCAGAGATTTCCCATGATGTCACTGATTGAATGAATTTACTATTTTACCAGTCCCTGTAGATTTTCTTATGAAAATGTAAAGCATTTTTTCCCATCCATGACATCCCGAAAGATTCCATTTACAAACCTGTCACTTCGTGCTGGGCTGTCAGATGTACATTGGGCTCTCACTGTGTTTTTCTTTACATTCCCAGCATGTGTAAATTTGTATGTATCTCAACCGTATGCATTCTCTATTATAAAGGAAAAAAATATTTTTATAACCTGCTGGTCCAGTTGTCAAACACCAGTACAATTCCTTTAATCTCGCAGAATGTCCAATAATCTAGCTGGTGGGTTGATGAAGAGTTTTAGGGTATATTGAAAGACGATGGGGTTTGTTGCAGAGGATTATAGACATTTTCTTGAAAGGTTCTTGGGAAGTGCCTACTGGTGCGAGAGTGTGTTAAAGGGTTCAGGTGTCTGTTGAGATCTGTTAATGGGTCTATTGAGATCTGTTGAAGGGTACTGGGTCTATTAGGATATACAGTAAAAAAGGGTTCTCGGATTTACTGGAATATGTTGAATGGTGCTGGGTGATATGATATGGTGCTGGGGTCTATTGAAGGGTTCTTGAGTCTATAGGGATCTAATAAAGGGTTTGGGTAACTACTGGAATCTGCTGAAAGGTGCTGAGGTCTCTTGGGATCTGTTGATTGATTCTGGGGCTTCTTGGGATTTTCTGAAAGGTTCTGGGCTCTTTTGGGACCTGTTGAAGGGTACTGGGGTCTATTGCAATCTGTTAAAGAGTGCTTTGGACTATTGAAGGGTTCTGGAGTCTATAGGATTCTAATAAAGGGTTCGGGTAACTACTGGAATCTGCTGAAAGGTGCTGAGGTCTCTTGGGATCTGTTAATTGATTATGGGGCTTCTTGTTATTCTCTTAAAGGTTCTGGGCTCTTTTGGGACCTGTTGAAGAGTACTGGGGTCTCTTGGAATCTATTAAAGGGTGATGGGGTATATTAGGACCTGTTGAAGGGTTCTGGTGTCTATTGGGATCTGTTGAATGGTGTTGAAGTCTATTGGGATCTACTGACGAGTTCAGAGGTCTACTAGGATATTTGGAAGGGTGTTGGGGCTCTTGGGATCTGTTGAGGGATCCTGGCATCTATTAGAATCTGTAAAAGGGTGCTGGATCTATTGGAATTTGCTGAAGGGTTCTGGGATCTATTGTAATCTGTTGAAATGTGCTTGGGTCTATTGGGATATATTAAATGGTGCTGTGGTCTCTTGGGATCTGTTGAAGAATTCTGGGCTCTCTTGAACAATGCTGTGTTCTGTTGATGTCTGTTGGAGTATTTTGGTGTCTGCTGTGGCCCTTTAAAAAGTCCTGGGTGACATTGGGGTCTGCTGAAGGGTTCTTGGATCTTTTGCGGCCCTGTGTAAGGGTACTGACTTCTGTTGTGCTATGTTGAAGGGTTCTGAAGAATGCTGGGGTCTGTTGAACGATGTTTTTTGTTTTTGTTTTTTTAAGTGTTCTTTTTGGGGGTCTGATAAAGGCTGGTGAATTTTTTTGGGATATGTTGAAGGGTGTTTGTAGTAGGTTTAGAGTTCGTTAAATGGTTCTGAGGTCTGGTAGGGGTTCTGTGTTCTGGTGCAGTCTGTCAAAGGGCACTTTAGTCTGGGATCTTGTGTCATGAATAAAGCTAACTTTTCACATTGTTGATCTATTCTAGGGTTTGAGGTGTAGTCTATAAAGGGAAAATCACAGAGCCCAAAACTCACAACCATCCTTGAAACTTCCAAGTTTCCATGAAATTCAGAGACCAATTGACTTGTATTTCACCAATCTAATGGACCTACTGATTCAACTGGGAAGCAGCAAAGTTGAGAGGTGGGCTCTGGGATGCTTTGGCCATCTTTGATTAAGTTTAAAATAATCCAGTAGGTATTTGCAAAGCTATCAACATAATACTTGAGGCACAATCTCACTTGTATTTCAGCAAATTGCCATGACACATTTTTAAGTGGTTCTCCACTTACTCCACACCAGAGACTCCCTCAAAAGATACAATGACCCATCTGAAGACACCTGTTTTGTGGTTCACGCGTTTTGTTAGTCATATACTGGTTGGTTGGATAATACGCCTTAGATGTACCTATGGTTTATGGGGGGAATGATTCTCCATTAAAAGCCCCAGAGAGATTCAAGGCATCTAATACAGTCAATCAGTATCCTGTTCTGCACTGACAAGGAGCATGGACCCCAAAATAGCTGTCTACAAATGGATCTTTCTGCATGAGTACGAGTAGAATGACCAAAGACTCTTCCTACAGAGATTACTGCATGTTGAAGGCTTATTGGTAATGGAAAAGAACCAGATTCGGGACTCTTCCATAAAATATGAGGCTTACATGTCTTACTATTCGACTCTTTGGTGGACTGGTGGGCTACAGAAGTCCTACTGAAGCCCACAAGTGTTGTGTCGTGGAACAGAAACAGGGTCATAGTTATTGTGGATTTATACCTCAACATGATACTAAATAGACAACCAATTTTTGGATTGCGCGTTATTAGTGTTGAGCGAACTTGTGTTTTAAGTTCGGCGTCTAAAGTTCGGGTTCGGGTTATCGAAGTATCCTGTTATGGATTCCGCTACCCCGGACCATAACAGAATTTAGAATCCATAACGGGATACTTCGATAACCAAAGCCTGAACTTTAGACGCCGAACTTAAAACACAAGTTCGCTCAACACTTCTCGTTATCTTGGGGTGGGTCATTATCCTGATAAGCTATGAACTTATAGAAGACCCATAAGGACAACTATAACAAAAAAGTGGCACTCGCCCAGCAGTATTCAGTAAAATCCTTTATTTCATCCGGGATGCGAGTCAATAATAACTAGCAGAATATACGGGGCGGACAGCGAATCTTCCATACACAGCGGCGACGTCCGTTTTGCGCAAACAATGCGCCTCTTCAGGCCGCTGACGTGAGCGCGTATTACCGCGCTACCTTTTAAACAGCCCGGAAGGAAGGGTTGTCGTGATGATGCATGACGCTCTATCACCCTTCTGGTGTACAATACAATGAAATACTAAACGTCTATCATAAAAACAAACAGCAGCAGCAGCAGTAAGATGGATACACTAAGATCATTGCGGTCATGTAAACCAAGTTCGCCTAAGGCGTTCGCACGCAGGACCCACCTGGCTTCATTCTGTAGTAATAATTTATGCCTGTCTCCTCCTGCAGGGGGATTAGGAACCAATTTGATGCCAGCAAATTCAAGGGTCCTATAATTCCCCTTGTGTGCTTCCCTCATGTGTTTTATAAATCTGGGACAACCCTTACCTGATTGTATGGAGTTGACGTGTTCTCTAATTCTCTTGCCTATCTAAAACTGGCCGCATTCACATGAGATCACATACACTACAAAGGGGCTTCTACAGGTGATGAAATCTATGACCCTATGCTGTATACCTCCAATGTTAAGGATGGTCTTTTGGGAATTATACCTACAAAAATAGCAATTACCACATTTGTAATTGCCTTTAGGTTTCCTCCTATGTAACCAACTGTGATTTGTGCCCTGAACGAAGTGACTCCTCACCAACCTGTCCCTGATAGTGTGGTTCTTTCTGAAGGTGATTAATGGTCTTTCTACATATTCTGTGAGTGCACTGTCCCTTCTAAGAACCTCCCAGTGGTTTTCCTTATAAACTCAGCCATCGGGAAAAGACAAACCTCTTATTCTTGGTCCGTCCCTTATTGATAGCCTCATTTCCATCTGGGGTTCTATTCCTGTTAATAAGAAGGTCACTTTGAGAGAACTTCCTCGCCCTCTCAAGGGTCACGTCCAACATCTCCTGGGGGATAGCCCCTCTTACTCAATCGTTCCTTCAATTCCATGGCTTGTCTTTCAAAGCCCTCACTAGTACTATTGATATGCCTGAGTCTAATAAACTGTCCATAAGGGACTGATTTCTTCACCGCATACGGGTGAAGGCTGTCGTGGTGGAGTAAGGAGTTGGTCGCTGTGGGCTTACGGAACCCACTAGTGACCAACTCGTCACCATCCACTACAACAGCCACGTCCAAAAACTCAAGTTTGGATCCACCAAAATTCAAAGTGAAAAACATACCCATATCATTACTAGCATTCAAGAAGGCAACGAACTCAGTACACTCATCTCTGGTACCAGACCAGATCATAAAGATGTCGTCAACAAATCTCAAAAACAATTTGATGTGGCGCAGATAGGGATTGGTGGTGGTAAACACACATCTGTCCGCCAATCTAGAAAGAGAAATATTTATAAACGTGCATGAGACAGGAGTACCCATCGCCGTGCCATTATTCCCGAACATGAACACATTGTTGGTAAGTATAAAATGTAGAGCTTCGCTTACAAAATCACAAAACATAGTGCTCTTACCCACATTATTAATGACGTCCAGAACCGCCTCCACCCCCAGATCATGGGGGATCTGGGTGTAGAGGCTCTCGGCGTCCAGGGAGACCAACTGATATCCCTCCTGCCACCGAAAATCATTTAGTGCCAGGAGGAAGTTGTTGGTATCCCGTAAGTAAGCAGGGGCGCTAGTGAGCACAGGTCTAAGTAACCAATCTAAATACTTTGATAGAGGCTCAGTCACCGAGCCGATCACCGCCACTATACGGCGGCCAGGGGGGCGGCTTAGTGACTTATGCACCTTCGGTAAAAAATACCAACATGGCTTAGTCGGGAAAAGTGGTACCACCAGGCTCTCAGCCTGTTTGCTGGACATAAAATCCAACATTACATATTTCTGCAATAAACTCCTCAATTCTTGTTGTATAGTAGGCAAGGGATTGTCCCGCAAAAGCACGTACACAGATCCATCCTGCAATTGTCTATGGGCTTCAGATACGTAGTACTCCTTGGTCATGAGCACCACGTTGCCCCCTTTATCGGCAGGTTTTGTCACCATGTCGCCCCGAGACCTGAGCCGGCTTAATGCTAATTTCTCTTCCCTAGTAACCTTCTCAGGAACCACAGGGTAAATGAGAGCTTTTACATCTCGGAGGACAAGGTGAATAAAGGTGTCAATAGAGCTGCCAGTAGGCCTAGGCGGACAGAACGTAGACTTAACACCACCAACAAATCTTATATCACTCCCTTCAGGCTGGGACACTTCTGCAAGATCACTATTGGTAAGGAACTCCAGACAGGACACTTCCATATCACTAAAGTTGGTGGATATGTTGAAGGAGAAAGGACTAGGTGTCACTGGGATCTCTCCCTGTTTTAACACACAGTTTTTTTTGGTATGTCTCTAAACATTTTAAAGAGAAATAGTTTCCGTATCGCCTTAAACATATCTATTTCAAAGGTAACGGGATCAAACTGTTCAACAAGACGGTATCCTAGGCCCCGGGAGAGGACCTGGGGACATCCAGGTGGTAATTCACAGCCCGTAAGATTAATCACCACATTCTCAGTCCCGGGAGAATATTCAGTTTCTGCAACTGGTGTCATCGTCTCCACGAGACCTGCTTTCTCCTGGTTGATGACTTTCTGACATCTCTTTTTCTTTCCTCTTCCCCTTCTAACCCTCCTTCTAAAGGGTCTTGGGTGTGGACCATTCCTGCAGGTGTAGCCTGAATACCTGACTCCTCTGAAAGTCTGCAATCTGAATCTGTTGTCCAAAAATCCCTCCTCCTGCGACGCTGATATCTCTTCTTACCACGTTGTTTTTTCTTCTTCCAGTCGAACAATCGATCCGTGTCATAGTCCTGCTTATCCCTGAGAAATGTATCTTTTTTCTTTCTTTCCCTTCTGCTTGGGTAATTACCAGTTTTTTATTTCATCTTTTATAAAAAATCACATGGATGTCTCTCACTCAATCTTGTTTTCAATTCCTCTTTGATAAGGTTATATTCTGTCTCATCTCTGCGCAACACTGTATCCGGTATCTTCAAAGAGAAACTCGCATGTACCTCCTGCCATCCTTTCATGAAGGTAGCATCATGGTCATACTGCATAGGTTCCTCATAGACTCTGAGTCCTCTAGGCGCCCTGCCGCTGTCTTTATATGACTTCAAGGAGTTGACAGTCCAGAAGAGACGGACCTCCTTATCTGCAAGTTGCGATCCTTTAATTTCTATAAGGGCTGCCCCAGATCTATAAAACACGAGGGAGACACACAAGGGGAATTATAGGACCCTTGAGTTTGCTGGCATCGAATTGGTTCCTAATCCCCCTGCAGGAGGAGACGGGCATAAAGAAGCCAGGTGGATCCAGCGTGCGAACGCCTTGGGCGAACTTGGTTTACATGACCGCAATGATCTTAGTGTATTTCTGTGACCATCTTACTGTCGCACTGTTTGTTTTTATGATAGACGTTTAGTATTTCATTGTATTGTACACCAGAAGGGTGATAGGGCGTCATGCATCATCATGATACCCTTCCCCTGGGCTGTTGAAAAGGCAGCGCGGTAATACGCACTCACGTCAGCGGCTTGAAGAGGCGCATTGTTTGAGCGAAACGTCCGTCGCCGCCGTGTATGGAAGATTCGCTGTCCAACAGTAAAGACACATTGCAGAATCTAAGCACTAAGGCCCCTTTCACACGGGCGAGTATTCCGCGCGGATGCGATGCGTGAGTTAAACGCATTGCACCCGCACTGAATCCCGACCCATTCATTTCTATGGGGCTGTTCACATGAGCAGTGATTTTCATGCATCACTTATGCGTTGCGTGAAAATCGCAGCATGCTCTATTTTGTGCGTTTTTGACGTAACGCAGGCCCCATAGAAATGAATGGGGTTGCGTGAAAATCGCAAGCATCCGCAAGCAAGTACGGATGCGGTGTGATTTTCACGCACGGTTGCTAGGAGATGATCGGGATGGAGACCCGATCATTATTATTTTCCCTTATAACATGGTTATAAGGGAAAATAATAGCATTCTGAATACAGAATGCATAGTACAATAGCGCTGGAGGGGTTAAAAAAAATAAAAAAATAATTTAACTCACCTTAATCCACTTGATCGCGCAGCCGGCATCTCCTTCTGTCTGTCTTCTGTGCTGTGTGGAGGAACAGGACCTGTGGTGACGTCACTCCGGTCATCACATGATCCATCACCATGGTAAAAGATCATGTGACGGACCATGTGATGACCGGAGTGACGTCACCACAGGTCCTGTTCCTCCACACAGCTAAGATCAAGACAGAAGGAGATGCCGGCTTCGCAATCAAGTGGATTAAGGTGAGTTAAATTATTTTATAATTTTTTTTAACCCCTCCAGCGCTATTGTACTATGCATTCTAACCATGTTATAAGGGAAAATAAAACAATCTACAGAACACCGATCCCAAGCCCGAACTTCTGTGAAGAAGTTCGGGTTTGGGTACCAAACATGCGCGATTTTTCTCACGCGAGTGCAAAACGCATTACAATGTTTTGCACTCGCGCGGAAAAATCGTGCGTGTTCCCGCAACGCACCCGCACATTTTCCCGCAACGCCCGCGTGAAAGAGGCTTAAGGCACTAGAAATTAAAGGATCACAATTTGCAGATAAGGAGGTCCGTCTCTTCTGGACTGTCAACTCCTTGAAGTCATATAAAGACAGCGGCAGGGCGCCTAGAGGACTCAGAGTCTATGAGGAACCTATGCAGTATGAACATGATGCTACCTTCATGAAAGGATGGCAGGAGGTACATGCGAGTTTCTCTTTGAAGATACCGGATACAGTGTTGCGCAGAGATGAGACAGAATATAACCTTATCAAAGAGGAATTGAAAACAAGATTGAGTGAGAGACATCCATGTGATTTTTATAAAAGATTAAATAAAAAACTGGTAATTACCCAAGCAGAAGGGAAAGAAAGAAAAAAGATACATTTCTCAGGGATAAGCAGGACTATGACACGGATCGATTGTTCGACTGGAAGAAGAAAAAACAACGTGGTAAGAAGAGATATCAGCGTCGCAGGAGGAGGGATTTTTGGACAACAGATTCAGATTGCAGACTTTCAGAGGAGTCAGGTATTCAGGCTACACCTGCAGGAATGGTCCACACCCAAGACCCTTTAGAAGGAGGGTTAGAAGGGGAAGAGGAAAGAAAATAAGATGTCAGAAAGTCATCAACCAGGAGAAAGCAGGTCTCGTGGAGACGATGACACCAGTTGCAGAAACTGAATATTCTCCCGGGACTGAGAATCTGGTGATTAATCTTACGGGCTGTGAATTACCACCTGGATGTCCTCAGGTCCTCTCCCGGGGCCTAGGATACCGTCTTGTTGAACAGTTTGATCCCGTTACCTTTGAAATAGATAATATGTTTAAGGCGATACGGAAACTGTTTCTCTTTAAAATGTTTAGAGACATACCAAAAAAACTGTGTGTTAAAACAGGGAGAGATCCCAGTGACACCTAGTCCTTTCTCCTTCAACATATCCACCAACTTCAGTGATATGGAAGTGTCCTGTCTGGAGATCCTTACCAATAGTGATCTTGCAGAAGTGTCCCAGCCTGAAGGGAGTGATATAAGATTTGTTGGTGGTGTTAAGGCTACTTTCACATTTGCGTTTTTCTTTTCCGGCACTGAGTTCCGTCACAGGGGCTCTATACCGGAAAAGAACTGATCAGCTTTATCCCCGTGCATCAGGATGTCTTCAGTTCAGTCATTTTGACTGATCAGGCAAAAGAGAAAACCGTAGCATGCTACGGTTTTATCTCCGGCGAAAAAAACTGAAGACTCGCCTGAATGCCGGATCCGGCATTTTTTTCCATAGGAATGTATTAGTGCCGGATCCGGCATTCAAAATACTGGAATGCCGGATCCGTTCTTCCGGTCTGCGCATGCGCAGACCTTTAAAAATGAAAAAAAAACAAAAAAACTGATCCGTTTTGCCTGATGACACCGGAAAAACGGATCCGGTATTGCAATGCATTTTTCTGACTGATCAGGCATTTTTCAGACTGATCAGGATCCTGATCAGTCTGAAAAATGCCTGATCAGTCAGAAAAAATGACATCCGTTTGCATACAGTTTGCCTGATCAGGCAGTCAGTTCAGGCAACGGAACTGCCTACCGGAATCAAACAACGCAAGTGTGAAAGTACCCAAGTCTACGTTCTGTCCCCCTAGGCCTACTGGCAGTTCTATTGACACCTTTTTTCACCTTGTCCTCCGAGATGTAAAAGCTCTCATTTACCCTGTGGTTCCTGAGAACGTTACTAGGGAAGAGAAATTAGCATTAAGCCGGCTCCGGTCCCGGGGCAACATGGTGACAAAACCTGCCGATAAAGGGGGCAACGTGGTGCTCATGACCAAGGAGTACTACGTATCTGAAGCCCATAGACAATTGCAGGATGGATCTGTGTACGCGCTTTTGCGGGACAATCCCTTGCCTACTATACAACAAGAATTGAGGAGTTTATTGCAGAAATATGTCATGTTGGATTTTATGTCCAGCAAACAGGCTGAGAGCCTGGTGGTACCACTTTTCCAGACATGTTGGTATTTTTTACCGAAGGTGCATAAGTCACTAAGCCGCCCCCCCTGGCCGCCGTATAGTGGCGGTGATCGGCTCGGTGACTGAGCCTCTATCAAAGTATTTAGATTGGTTAGTTAGATCTGTGCTCACTAGCACCCCTGCTTACTTACGGGATACCAACAACTTCCTCCTGGCACTGAATGATTTTCGGTGGCAGGAGGGATATCAGTTGGTCTCCCTGGACGCCGAGAGCCTCTACACCCGGATCCCCCATGATCTGGGGGTGGAGGCGGTTCTGGACGTCATTAATAATGTGGGTAAGAGCACTATGTTTTGTTATTTTGTAAGCGAAGCTCTACATTTTATACTTACCAACAATGTGTTCATGTTCGGGAATAATGGCACGGCGATGGGTACTCCTGTCTCATGCACGTTTATAAATATTTATCTTTTTAGATTGGAGGACAGATGTGTGTTTACCACCACCAATCCCTATCTGCGCCACATCAAATTGTTTTTGATCTGTTTAAAAGGACGCGCTCGCGTCAGCTCACGTTTGCGCGAAACGGCCGTCGCCGCCGTGTATGGAAGATTCGCTGTCCGCCCCGCATATTTTGCTAGTTATTATTGACTCGCATCCTGGATGAAATAAAGGATTTTACCCAATACTGCTGGGGGAGTGCCGCCTTATTATCCTCTTCTGATTTGGTACTTGTGACTGCTTGAAGGCGTGCACCACAGCGCTGCAGTTTCCGACAGGAGGTGCGCTGGATGTCCGTGGTTTGCTGATCGATGGGGGTTTATTCCGGAGTGTGAGCAGTGCCGCCCGATCCCTTTCCGATTTATATCTTTGGATTTTTCCTATTTTGGAATGGCTCCACATTAGTTTACTCCTCATGTCATCAAAAAAATGCAGGTCCGCAAGTCAAAACAGCATAATATAGTGAGTCAAGTGATTATACAAAACACATTGGGGTAGATTTATTAAAACCTTTTCTTTTTTAGAGCCCCCTTTTTTTATGTAATGAGCCGTGTCTGACCCGGGGTGTGGTGGAACTCCGAAACAGACAAAACTGAAATCTATAGACTAGTATGTGCTACTAAAAGGTAACTGGTCGTCCTTGGTTTACCTTTCACATACTTTTGTTTTCTACTTTTTGCTCCCATGCCTCGTGTTAGGTCACCAGAGTAACACAACGGGTACAAATCACAAGATCTGAGAATAATTATGCGAAGATAAGACTACTTGATATTCCATTGGCGAGAGATATCATTTAGAACGTGTGCAGATGTTCTCGTATGTAAAAGAAAGAGTGGTTTCAATGGTACAGTTGAAAAATACTTCATGAAAATAGTGGTGAGTACTTGACTGTATTGTGAGCTTGTCATACAGCAACAAAAAGTATAGAACACCGGGTCCTCCAGAGCGGAGAATCAAGCTCTTCCAAGTTTCTATCAGTCTCAAGTGGACAATAGACTTTTCTTCTTCCACATGGTTGCAGGATGAATGCAGACAGGTATTTTCATCTGGCCTGTTATGCGTAGAGGCTGGACCAGCTGGTGAGCAGATGCCTGGGAGATGTGTCTACAAAGTGATCAACCAAATATCTCAGGACGTTGCAAAACAACAACTCCCAACATGCTTTGAGAAAGTCGCATCAAATTTCTTCAGAATCTGGAAATCTTTTCTAGAAGTCAATATACACTGTGCCATATTCGTTGTGCCATCCCCCAGGGCACGATCGGGATCCCAGTGTGTAGGAATGCTGAGTGGTATGTTGAGGCCTTACTGTGTGCTCCCACCGGGATACCGTCGCTCCCCAGGGTTAGGCTCCGCAGCATTCAAAGCCGAGTCCAGACTTGATGATGTTCAACAGTTTCACTTGAATAACCTTGCATCCAGATAATATTTGATCTTCATCTTGCTCCAGCAGGTTTTAGGGTGTACTAGCAGGTTAGCTCGGATATTTTGCTTTGCCTTTCTCTGCTGTATTACTCTCTGGCTTCGGTCTGGTATCTGGACTTTTTAGCAGTTCTGGTACCTTTGAGTGGGGTGCCTTTGACCGTTCGTAATACCCAGTCTATGAACTGCAAGGAGTTGGGGTGCTCTATGAGCTGCTTCCCCTGGAAGACTCCTACTACATGAGGGGGAGCTCCCTTCACTGCATCATGTCTCCTCTCCTTCCTACTCTCAACTCATCTCTAGCTTCCTCACACATATACTCTATAAAAAGTGTACAAAAAACGCTGCCTTAACCAGAGTACCATAAGTGCCCTTATAAATAGTGCCCAGGAGAAGAGTGCCCCATACACAATGTCTTAACCTCAGGGTGTCCCCATAACTAGTGCTCCAACCAGAACATTCCTCCATACACAGTCTTCAATTTCCATGGCTCCAGTACCTTTTTGCTAATATTATGGCACCTGTGGCCATAAAGGATATCACCGCTTGTTAAAATCTGGAGCAAACCAAACTGAAATGGACCTCCGGGAGGCAGGGGCATCCATATTCATTGTGTATAAGACGTGTATTTCGGAGTAATCAGTCTTTTCTTTGTAAGTCTTTTCAGTTGCCTTGTAGACAATTCATTTGAGAAAACACAATTTATTTCTCTATGGCAACCGAGCAGAATTAATCACCGGCTGCGGCGGTTAAGCTTCAGCGAGCTCAGAACCTAGCAGAGCTGATAAGAGTCCACCAGAGTTTTTTCCTACGCACGGCGTCCTACCTCCTAATCGGCCCTGGGTATCTAATGGAGGAGGTTGGTTGATTTGTCACCATAGTAAACATCAGTAATGGAAGGCATGGGTGCTACAATGGAGGCAATTTTTTTGAATAATTACAATATTTTCTTTTTGTTTTGTTTTTTGCAGTTTACATGCAAGCAAAGAATCGAGACGGCAGAAAAAAATGCATCTAATTTGATCTATTTTGGTCATTTTTTCTCTATAATATTTTAAATTTTTGTGGATTATATTTTAGTTTATTTTATTCTCTTTTTCTCTATAACATTTTTATTTTTTTCCTCTATTTTTTATATCTATTTTATACAACTTTATTTTTTAGTTATTTTTTTGTGGTTAGATAGAAACAAAGAATACAGGCAGAAGAAAAGAAAGCTAATTTGCTCTGGTTTGGTAATTTTTTTTCTCTACAATATTTTACATTTTTTATATTTTTTTTACTTCTGTACTATAATTTTCTTTATATTTTTGTGGATTATGTTTAGTTTTTTTCTCTTTTTTTTTTACATTTTACTCTCTGTTTTAATCAAATTTTAGGTCTAAATCTACAGTTTTTCCTGTTTTTCATTTCAGGCAGGAAGACAATTGTGCTCAGGGGTGCAAATAAATTGCTTTTCCACAACTACTAATGATGTTAGCCCATTTATAAAAGGACATAATTGGAAACCCATAGAATGTGCCCGGCAGATATCAGCCGCCCAGAACTGTCCATAACAACATATTGAACGGCTATGGGTTTGCAGACTATTCTCTTTACTTCAGGTAGGGGATTTTTTTTTGTCAGCTTTAATTCTGTATGCAAATTTCATGATTTTACTATTTCATGACGTAAAGTCATGATTTTATAAAGGACACGGAGGCGAGTATTGCTGTCTCTCTCTTTACTGTGTTTCCATAGCAGCAAAGAAAAACACTTTAAACATGCAGAAACTATGGCAACAAGCCCCACCCTGTCCCTCCCAGTGTCCATATAACCCCTAGTCACACTGGAGCAGTCCTCTTTCTTTGGTGGTCCACAAGGCTGCAATCTGATGGACGCCCAAACATCAAGGAAGAACAAACTTTAGGTCTTCCCAACTAGAAACCGACAACTGAAACGGAGGTCCAGATCCGACGTGCCAACGAGACTGGGTAAATTTCGGACATCCTGACTGGAACCTCGATCAACGAAACTGTGAACATTCCGGACATCTTGGCTTGAACATCTCCCTAGGAAAACAAGCAAATACATACGGTAGTATACAATTCAGACACAGGAAGACACATATCAACTGATTCATATGAATGAAATAAATCAAGCTATCCAAATGACAGATAAAAACGATCAATATTCTAGGGAGGGAAAAAACGGGTGGGCAATACTCGCCTCCGTGTCCTTTATAAAATCATGACTTTACGTCATGAAATAGTAAAATCATGAAATTTTATCCCAGGACACGGAGGCTCCTATTGCAAGTTTAAAGCCGGGCCACCACAGACGAGAAAGCATGAGATGGTGGCCTAAAGTAAAATTCACGAAAGGTAGACGCCCTAGACCAGTCCGCTAATCTCATAACATCCTCTAAACGGAGAAGAAGAAGGGAAAGAAGCGCGCGAAATGGTGGCGCCTCCTCCCCGCAGTGCGGACAAGCAGCGCAGGCCTGGGGACAACGAGGGGTAAGAGGGTAATACCCCACAACGATAGAATGAAGAACAGAGAGCCCACTCCTCCCCAGCCGGAGCAGAAAACACTGCAAACGGCGGGGAGAGGAGAGGCAAGCTGAAAAAGGCAGATATAAATATATACCTATAAGTAAACGAATAACATATATAAGTAAGGACAACCCTCAGGTTACCAAACAGTAGATATCACACGATATATCACAATAATGAGATACCATGCCCTAAGGAATGCCCAAATGGGAACACCTCAGGGCATAAGGAAAAACTGCTATGTATACTTAACTGGAGCAGCAAAGAAAGAGGACTGCTCCAGTGTGACTAGGGGTTATATGGACACTGGGAGGGACAGGGTGGGGCTTGTTGCCATAGTTTCTGCATGTTTAAAGTGTTTTTCTTTGCTGCTATGGAAACACAGTAAAGAGAGAGACAGCAATAGGAGCCTCCGTGTCCTGGGATAAAATTAGCTGGTAAGTGCCAAGGCAAGGGCGGTCCCTATTCCAGCCTCGTGCCCTAGTTAGCAGCCCCAACCTTTTCCCGGCGTGTTAATCCTATAGCAACGTTGCTCATGGAGCCTTGTTTTCAGCCTGGCTCGAGCTTATAACATCTGTGAAGACACTGCCTAGAGCAGGAGGCACACCGCGCATGCGCCCACATGCGCGCTATACTACCTGCTTTTTTATAAGGCTATCCGTGATGTCGATCAGGGCAAAGGAGGAGCTGGTCAGGGTTTTCACATATGATCTTGCCAGGATGGCACTCTCCGGGATTGGGACCGCCTTTGTGGCACTTGCCAGCTAATTTGCATACATGATTAAAGTCATTTTCCTCTTCAATAAAAGAGTGAGGTACCATACCAAGCACTGGGAGTCATCTAAGAGGCACCAGCTGGGGGATAGGACCACCGCCTCTGTCAATGGAGCCTCCAAGATGACCATCCAGGGTCGAACTGGCCCACCAGAGCACCCAAGCTCTAACCATAATTGACCCCTAATAAAAAGGGTCCTTAAGGTCCTATATACACGGAGGGTGGGCCCTCGGAATAATTTTTTCTGGTAGGCCCAAAGGACTTGAGACTGGAGCTGTGACAATCTTTGGTAAAAATCATAAGCTTTAATTCTCCCAGACTCACATATGGCTGATGGGGGTCGCGGTGCAGTTCGCGGTACTAGTTCTTAAAGGGGTGGTCCATTATTTTACTACTGATGGCCTATTCTCAGGATAGGTTATCAATATCTTATCGGCAGGGGTCTGACACCCTGCACCCACCGCCGATCAGCTGTTTCATTGTAGCGCCATCACCAGAAGTTGGCACTAGAACTACTCAGCTACCCCAAAACAGATACGGGGTGCCGGACCCCCACTGACAGAGGAGGATTTTGAATTTCTGGGGTTCTAAGCAAAGTGGCACTACTGACAGCTGACGCTCCCTGCTTCACCATTGCATTCCACTGTATCTACGTCCCGAGGACAATGCTGCAGGTGAAACGGGTGCCATTGACAAGGCGACCCATCTGCCAGGGGCCACCCGGATCCTCGGGGACCCACGCAATTCCATAGTTTGTGTGGCGGACACAGCGACCAGATACTGATGGCTGATCCTGATCAATTGTAACATCCTGGACAACCCCTTTAAGACGGCAGACTAAGCGGGATGGGGCGTGTATGGAGAGGGATTGGGCGGGGTTACGGGTGTGGCTTAACATAAAAACATTTTTTCGCCTGCGCCTCAGGTTTTCTCCTTGTTTGCTTTCTTTGAAAGTTGTGACGCGCGGTGATATCCATGACCCCCGGCTGTATTTACAGACGCCAGGAATAGTAGCAATCCAGACGCTGCGCAGAGAATGTCCTGCGGCCGGGGTGCGAGACCGTGTCACCATTATCTGTGCAAGAACCTCGCAAACGTCGTCTTTCAGCTCCAGGAAAAATGTCATCTATAAAAAGAAGCTGAAATCAAGTCTTTCATTCATTACAAAAAGAAAACGCTTTCAATTTATTCTATCTATACCGCCGGCTGGAGATTACTTGACAATCCGATGTTGTAATAGATATGGAGTGGGCGACAGAAAACCGCCTGCTCCGCAAGAGTGAAGAGGCTCTTTCTTCAAGGGTCAGAATGCGACACACGATCCGGCCGACAGGTATAGGATTTTAGAAGAAAATAGGGAAAAAAGGGCGATAGATAGATAGATAGATAATATACAGATAGATAGATAGATAGATAGATAATAGATGGATGGATGGATGGATAGATAGATAGATAGATAGATAGATAGATAGAAAGATAGATAATAGATAGGAGATAGATAGATAATATACAGATAGCTAGATAGATATGAGATAGATAGATAGATAATAAATGGATGGATAGATAGATAGATAGATAGATAGATAGATAATAGATAGATAGAAAGATAGATAATAGATAGATAGATAATAGATGGATGGATGGATAGATAGATAGATAGATAATAGATAGATAGATAGATAGATAGATAGATAATAGATAGATAGATATGAGATAGATAGATAGATAGATAGATATGAGATAGATAGATAGATATGAGATAGATAGATATTAGATAGATAGATAGGAGATAGATAGATAGATAGATAGATGATAATAGATAGATAGATAGATAGATAGATAGATATGAGATAGATAGATAGATAGATAGATAGATAGATAATAGATAGATAGATGATAGATGGATGGATAGATAGATAGATAGATAGATAGATAATAGATAGATAATAGATAGATAGATATGAGATAGATAGATAGATAGATAGATAGATAGATAGATATGAGATAGATAGATAGATATGAGATAGATAGATATTAGATAGATAGATAATAGATATGAGATAGATAATAGATAGATAGATAGGAGATAGATAGATAGATAGATAGATAGATAGATAATAGATAGATAGATAGATAGATATGAGATAGATAGATAGATAGATAGATAGATAATAGATAGATAGATGATAGATAATAGATAGATAGATAGATAGATAGACAGATAGATAGATAATAGATAGATACAAAATAGAAAGAAAGATAGAGCAATTAATAAATAGATAGATAATATACAGAGAGATAGAAAAATAGATCAATCAATAGACAGATGGAAGAGATACATAGATATAGTAATAGATAGGTAAATAAATAGATAGATAATATAGGGATAGATATGAGATAGATGCATTAAATTAATGTGTAGATAGATAGGAAATTAATAGATTGAATAATTAATAGAGCAATAGATAGATAGATAATCAGATTGATAGATAATATATATATATAGATAGATATGCAACTCCAGTATGGCAGCCAAGGGTCCCTTAAAGGGAAAGTGTTTTTCGTGTGACGCCAGTTGCATTTCAGCAACGAGGGAATGAATCCCCCTATGTAGAATGTGATAGTGGAACCCAGGTGTAGGAATGCCAGAGTGCTGTATGGGTTGCCTATGGGTGCACCTTTGCACTTGTCACGGTGCTCCTACCTGGATTTCCGGAAAACCCCAGGCGTCACCGGACGAAGCAGAGCAAATATGGTGAATAGGTGATGGCACTGGTTGAATAAATTGAGTCCAGACTGGTACTGAAGTAGTTAAGTGAAAGTTTACTTGAAGAAACGGTAATCCAAACAGTTTACGGACCTGGTTCTCATTCCCAGCAGATTTTAGCATGAAAACGTCAGGCAACAGCTTCTGCAACAAATTCCTCTCTGCTGAATGTGTGCTGTATCAGCTCTGCTATGTCAGCAATATTAAATAGGATTTTTTCCTTCAGCTTGCTTTCTGCTGCAACTGTCTCTTTCTGTAATCCTAGGAACTTCTTCCTGGCTTCAAGATTACTTAGCTTGGATTTTAGGGAGAGCTCAGTCCCACAAGGATGGGCGTCTGCTTTTTCGCCCTACAGCATGGAGTACAGGAACCAACTCCTTCTAACTAGATAGTACTCTCTCCTTGGAGGAGAGTCAGAGAGCTGGAAAAAGGATTCCAGGCTCTGCTACCTAGCACTGCCAAGTTTGCTGCCACCTGCTGGTGAACCAGGTTATCACATGAACAATAACAAATGCATGAGAGGAGATGCACACTAAAGGCATAAGATGACATGGTTATTGCATATACAGACAGAAGAAGGGCGCAGGCGTGGTGATGCCACTAGTGGCGTTAGAGATAGATATAAGATAGAAAAATAGATCAACCAATAGACAGATAGATGGATACATAGATAGATGATAGATAGATAAATATGATATAGAAAGAAAGATAGAGCAATTAATAGATCAATAGATATATAGATAAAAAAGTTAGATAGATTAGAGCATTACAGACAGTCGAAGTTAAAGGTACAGTAATGGGGTCCACATTTACCCCGTTCTGTCCCAGCAGTAACATCCTGACCTCATGTAGACATAAATGAGGTTCTGTCCTAGATAACGACCAGCAGAAATATAGAGATGGGCTTGTGGACGCTGAGGTGTACTCTTAACGGGTCTTTATAGAAGGAAGGGGTTAAGTCGGACAACCTCATTTTACATTTTTGGTGACTGCAGGATTTTTACAGAGATGCTGAGTAAACAGGCGCGCGGCTCCGGACCCCCCAGCAATATGGAATCTAGGGGACTTCACCTACGATGCACAAACCGAGATGAAGATTTCATCACCGAGAGAACAAAGTGGAAAGTTCTCCCGGGCTAATATTTACCTGGGGCTGCTGGAAAGGTGCAGGATGAATGACTGTACTATGGAGACAACGCTGCGGTGGGTGAATCTGGTGGGGCCTAATGTATGGCTCACCGGACAAATGTGTCTTAATGGAGCGGTGAATTTAGAAATGAATTACCGCTACTTCTGCCACTGATAGCAGCACTCTCCCTGCAGTCCTCCAGACGGTCCACCAATTATGGTGCGGCGCCGCTTATCTTCTGAGCTGCTTATCCACCCAGGATCTATTCAAGTCACTTTTCTACTTACCTTGTTGCCCTGAGGGCACCCTCTAGTCCCTGAACTTCTGCACAAGTAGGGTCGTCACCAGGACGTCACCTATCTGGCCATTATCACCGAATTCACAGTATTCCGGGGCATTTCCTCTCCATCCTTCAGTTGGGCAGCGGGGACGGGCTGCTGCTGCAGACAGTCGCCTTACAGCCAGACCGATCCGATCTGAGTTTTATGAGACAGAGGAGGAGGGAAGATCATCGCTCTCCTGCGACGTACATACTGTATAAGAATTATTTGATGATTTTTTTTTTTGCAGGTTTGATTGAAAATGAAACTGCTTCATTGCCTTCTTAATTATTTTTTTTTTTTTTTAAAGCAACAACACCATATGGTTTTTACTAGAAATATAAGCCTGTAAGATCCAACTTTTTCATGTGTATTTCCCTTTAAGAGCAACTACCTGGTGTTTTTGGTCTCTTGACAGGAGATACGGGCTCAGCATGCGGGCTCTCTAATATAATTGCTGGAGTTGGGGGGGGGGCTCTTATATAGATGTTTGCTCCATCTGGCTTTACTTTGTGTGTTTTGTTCTGTAAAGAACGCAGCGGGCACATATAACACCGCCTGGTTTACTGACAGCCCCATACATTACAGGCAGACGTCTAAATTGTACTCCGGGCTGCACTCTACGCTGTGGTAAAGAGACTGTATGTAGATAATGGCAGGCGGCTGCGCAGGACAAAGGGGATGTGTTTGTCATCGCTGCCTGCTCCTCTGATTTCCACTATTCTGAATTACCCGAGGCTCGCAAAAGCCTCTCCGCAGCGTCAGACAATGGAGAGAATTCTGAGCCATGTCGTCCGCTTTATCATAAGGCAAATAACATAACAATACTGCTACCACAACAATACCAACACAACAGCCAAAGCTTTGGTAAAAGAAGTGGGAGCATGTTTATTCAATAAAAATAAAAAAAATACAGAAAAAAAATGTATATACATATATATATATATATATATAAAGTTGTGTTCAAAATAATAGCAGTGTGTTCAAAAAAGTGAATAAAGCTCCAAATCCTGCTAATAGCTTTTATTTCCATCCACACAGATGCATTGGGAACACTACACATTCTATTCCAAATCAAAACATGAAGAAAAATATACGAAATTTGTGTTGTTCCTCTAAAATTTTTTAAGAAAGGTGAATATTAGACTGTTCAAAAAAATAGCAGTGTTTGTCTTCTTCTTTACAAACTCAAACACTCACTATATAAACTGAGAAATGTCTGAGGATTTCCTTTCCTCTGAATCCCGTCACTAATATCTCGTTGTATAACGGCTGTCTCTGAGAACTGCTGGACGTCCGTGCTGCTCGGAGTCACCACCTTCGGGCCCTGTGACCAGGTTCTCCGGCCCAGGAGGATTGGACCACATTCCACAGTTCTTCTCCATTTCTTGGTTTTGCCTCAGAAACTGCATTTTTGATGTCACCCCACAAGTTTTCTATTGGATTAAGATCCGGGGATTGGACTGGCCGCTCCACAACGTCAGTCTTGTTGGTCTGGAACCGAGATGTTGCCCGTTTACTGGGGTGTTTGGGGTCGTTGTCTTGTTGGAGCACCCATTTCAGGGGCATTTCCTCTTCAGTATAAGGCAGCAGGACCTCTTCCAGTATTCTGATGGATTCAGACTGATCCATGATCCCTGGTCTGCGATAAATAGGCCCCACACCGTAGTCTGAGAACATCCCCATATCATGATGCTTGTCCACCATGCTTCACCGTCTTCACCGTGTACTGGGGCTGAATTCAGTGTTTGGGGGTCGTCTGACAAACTGTCTCCGGCCACTAGACCCAAAGAGAACAATCTTACTTCCATCAGTCCACAGAATGTCTCTTTAGGCCGTCAATGTGCTCTTCGGCAGATTGTAAGCTCTTCAGCACAGGTCTGTTTCCACAGTGGGACTTTGCGGGGGCTTCTTGCGGAGAGCTTGGTGGTCCTTTATTCACCCATGCAATGTTTCAGTCCGCTTGCTGGGATCAGTTTGAGAACGGTCCCAGCAAGCGGACTGAAAAGTTGCATGGGTGAATAAAGGACCACACATTTTTCACCACTTGGATATGCTGCGTTTTTTTCCTATTTTATATATATATTAGTGCTTCGCCGAATTTCACATAGAAATTCACTTTATGATGAATTACTTTGTAAGTAGCGGGCGCAATGTCAGGAGAACGGCAATTGCGCTGTGCTTCCCCCATCATTGCACCCCTCAGATGCCGCATTCATCACTGATAGCAGCATTTGAGAATAATAGTAAGGGCTTTCAGGGGTTAATACATAAAAAAAAATAAAAAAAGTGTGAATTTGAGTGCGAAGAGGCCGCTGCGGCCATCTAGATTGAAGATTCCGTGCAGTGCGTGGTGATGTCATATTTCACCGTGAATGAGATTTCGCATGTGATCTTCAATCAAGATGGCCTCTTCGCGGAGTATGTTGTTTTTTTTACCACCATTTCCGGGAAAATTGATTCGTTACCACAAAGCACAAGGAAATTCGTGGTGAATCGAATTTTCCCTGAAATTCGGATTAAAGTCCACTTCGGATACTTTAATTCGATATAAAAAGTCTACACACCCCTGTTAAAATGTCAGGTTTCTGTGATGTAAAAAAAATGAGACAAAGATAAATCATTTCAGAACGTTTTCCACCTTTAATGTGACCTATAAACTGTACAACTCAATGGAAAAACAAACTGAAATCTTTTAGGTGGAGGGAAGAAAACAAAAAAAACAAAAATAATGTGGTTGCATAAGTGTGCACACCCTCTTATAACTGGGGATGTAGCGGTGTTCAGAATTAAGCAATCACATTCACAATCCTGTTAGATAGGAGTCAGCATTCACCGGCCATCATGTAAAGTGCCTCTGATTAAAGTTCCGCTGCTCTAGTTGGTCTTTCCTGAAATTTTCTTAGTCGCATCCCACAGCAGAAGCCACGGTCCACAGAGAGCTTCCAACGCATCAGAGGGATCTCATTGTTAGAAGGTATCAGTCAGGAGAAGGGGACAAAAGAATTTCCAAGGCATTAGATCTACCATGGAACACAATGAAGACCGTCATCATCAAGTGGAGAAAATATGGCACAACAGTGACATCACCAAGAACTGGACGTCCCTCCAAAACTGATGAAAAGACGAGAAGAAAACTGGTCTGGGAGGCGACCAAGAGGCCTAAAGCAACATTAAAGGAGCTGCAGGAATATCTGGCAAGTCCTGGCGGTGTGGTACATGTGACAACAATCTCCCGTATTCTTCATATGTCTGGGCTGTGGGGTAGAGGGGCAACACGAAAGCCTTTTCATACGATGAAAAACATACAAGCCAGGCTACATTCTGCAAAAACACATCTGAAGTCTCCCAAAAGCATGTGGGAAAAGGTGTTATGGTCTGATGAAACCAAGGTTGGACTTTTTCCCATCACCAAAAGATATGTTTGGGCCAAAAACAACACTGCACATCACCAAAAGAACACCGTACCCACAGTGACGCATGGTGGTGGCAGCATCATGCCAAGGGGCTGTTCTTCTTCAGCTGGAACTGGGGCCTTAGTTGAGTTAGAGGGAATTATGAACAGTTCCAAATACCAGTCAATATTGGCCCAAAACCTTCAGGCTTCTGCTAGAAAGCTGAACATGAAGAAGAACTTCATCTTTCAGCATGACAACGACCCAAAGCATACATCCAAATCAGCAAAGGAATGGCTTCACCAGGAGAAGATTACAGTTTTGGAATGGCCCCGCCAGAGCCCAGACCTGAATCCGATTCAAAATCTGTGGGGCGATCTGAAGAGGGCTGTGCACAGGAGATGCCCTCGCAATCTGACAGATTTGGAGTGCTGTAATAAAATCAAAAGGTGCTTCAACAAAGTATTAGTTTAAGGGTGTGTACACTTATGCAACCATATTATTTTATGTTTATATTTTTTCTTCCCTCCACCTAAAAGATTTCAGTTTGTTTTTCAATTGAGTTGTACAGTTTATAGGTCAGAACAAAGGTGGAAAAAAAAATGTTTACAGCACAGAAACCTGACATTTTAACAGGGGTGTGTAGACTTTTTATATTCACTGTATACTATGACATCACTGTGTGCATTATCTCTGTACTATCACATCACTGTGTGCATTATACTGTACTGTGAAATCACTGTGTATATTATCCCTGTACTGTGACATCACTGTGTGCATTATCTCTGTACTATCACATCACTGTGTGCATTATACTGTACTGTGAAATCACTGTGTGTATTATCCCTGTACTGTGACATCACTGTGTGCATTATCCCTGTACTGTGACATTACTGTGTGCATTATCCATGTACTGTGACATCACTGTGTGCATTACCCCTGTACTGTGACATCACTGTGTTTATTATCCCTGTACTGTGACATCACTGTGTTTATTATCCCTGTACTGTGACATTACTGTGTGCATTATCCCTGTAATGTGACATCACTGTGTTTATTATCCCTGTACTGTGACATCACTGTGTGTATTATCCCTGTACTGTGACATCACTGTGTGTATTATCCCTGTACTGTGACATCATGGTGTTTATTATCCCTGTAATGTGACATCACTGTGTGTATTATCCTGTACTGTGACATCACTGTGTGCATCATTCCTATACCATAATAAAGAAGAATAGAGGGGGGTGCTCCCAGGTGTATCACCCTTGGTAGTGGTCACAAATAGCATACCATATAGTTTTGTGCAGGCTAGGCAAAAGACTAAACGAAAGCAGAGATGCTCCTGAATGGAAAAGAAGCCATGCTCGCCACCTTCATCAGGCTCACTATGCTATACTATGACATCAATGTGTATATGATCCCAGTACTGTGACATCACTGTGTGCATTATCCCTGTACTGTGACATCACTGTGTGCATTATCTCTGTACTGTGACATCACTGTGTGCATTATCTCTGTACTGTGACATCACTGTGCGCATGATCCCTGTACTGTGACATCACTGTGTGCATTATCCCTGTACTGTGACATCACTGTGTGCATGATCCCTGTACTGTGACATCACTATGTGCATGACCCCTGTACTGTAACATCACCATGTGTATTATACTTCTACTGTGACATCACTGTGTCCAAATAGTAGTATCCAGCACTTGAATTTTATATTAATCTCCTTTATTTAGGTCACGGATTAAAAGACTCCAGGGGCAAACCATAAGCTTCTTTTGTTTGTTAACCAATCTTACTTACGATGAGCATCGATGTGACATCATGCTGCATTAGCTGGCATACGGTTGTATATTGTATATGACATCATTGTGTGCATCATCCTTTTTGTTCCTTACAGTTACAATGGCGGTTCATGGTCGCCGCTATTCTGTGCGCACACGTGTCGGCTACCTGTGTGAAAATTAGGGCTTGTATTAATTGTACCTCTGTCTTCAGCTCTGCTAGGTTTAATCTTCTCCCACTCTGTGAGCTGCTGCATGGCTGTGCCGCTGCCCTCACTTCCTTGCTTGTGCGGTTGATCTATGTTGGTCTCTACTGATCTTGCTGGGTCTTTCTCTAGGTAGGTAATACCTGTAAAGGAACTTTAATCCGTTTTCCTGCCTATTTACCTGACTATTGTACAGATCCTCTGCCGCTTGTCCTGACCTTTGGATTGTTTCACGGATTTACACGAACTCTTCCAGCCCTGACCTCTGCCTGTTTCCTGACTACATGTGTTACATGTTCCTAACAAAAAATGTTGGCCAAGTTAACACTGATAAATGGGGCAGTGGTTTCGGGGAAGAGGGGGGGGGGGGTTGGCTTAACACTGGGTGCTATTGGGGACCATTGGTTTGATCATGATTTGTTTTCTCAAATAATGTGTATTTAACATTAATTCTTTATGTTTCAATTGTCTCTGCCAGGTATCGAAACCAAATCCAAATCCCTCGAAATCAAAGTAACTACCAGCTTTTTATGTTCCAAAGGTGGTCATGGTGGAGTGGGGGCCCCCATTCCATGTGCTATTGAGTGTGTAGCTAATGGTTGTCACCCAGATTCCTACCCATGTAGGAGAAAAGGCTAAATAGAATATTGAAGGATTTTGGACACATCGATCACTCGGGGGTTAATTTTTATTTTCTGTTTTTCCTTCTTCTTATAACGATGCATGCTTTGGATTTCATAAAAAATGATTTTAAGAAAAATCTAAACAAATTTAGAGGGATGCAACGCGATCCGGTCCTGCCGTGCTGGGACTGTACGTATTATGGCAATTCACAGAAATTAGATTCTTCTCCTCGGTTATCCACACTGGGAAAATAAAAAAAACAAGATGCAATTAAGTCTGAAACGCCCCTCCCCCGCCCGAGATACAGTTACATTTTTATATACGGTAAGAAGATGAAATGGGCAGTGATTACATTACGGCGACGCGGCCATCACGGAGGAATTCATTTACAGCCGAAGATTTTTTTACCCCATGTGGCTGTGTTAAAGATACAAGGGCCGACCCCAGCCTCCTCGACCCTGACAAATCCATAGGAGACTGGGATATGTGAGTTTCACACTGGGATCATGGCTGCCTTATGGGTAGCGGGGAGTAGCTATGACAATAACTAAATGGGGCACTTGGGGCATGCACCAAAAAGGAAGCAAGGGGACACTAATTAGGTAAGGGGGCAACAAAGGGGGCACTTGATAGGCACTAAAGGGGCATTTGGGGCCGAGATTGAAGGTCCATTTGTGGTAGGTACCATAGGGTGCCACAGCCTAGCAAAGAAATAGAAACAATTTGCGGTGGCACTCTGCACTGATTAATAGGGGGTCCTGATTAGTTCACCCCCTATAGTAACTTCATACACCCTAACAGAACGTAATTAAGGATGAGAATGATATTAATCACGGGGATCCCCGCCCAGTAATCAGTTGTCTGAAACTTGACAGTTGCTCAGTTTCCCTGCAGCGCCCCCGCAGGAGAAAGGCAGCATTGCATAGTTCTCGTTGAGCTATGCTCGTGAGGCACAGATTTCCCAGGTTCTCCAAAGTGGTAGATGCTATAGCCCCCCCCAATAGATTACCATAAAAAAAAAAAAATCTTGTATTTTACTCTTTAATTTCTAATTACTCTTATTTTGCTCCTGTTGGGAATGTGATTGCTGCTGTTATGCCAAATTTTCCCCACTGAGCGACAAGAAAGGGATTTTCTTCTTCTTCTTCTATTAATACAGTATATTCATTTTGTTTGTTTAAAACGGACATTGCTGAGCGGCTCCTGACGCTGTTCTCCTAGGTAATGTGTGAGGGGTGTCAGGAGCCCAGTACAGAATCTTCGCCTCTTCGCTTCACCGACTCTTTCTCCAGGAAAACACATTTATTCAGTCTGATAGACGAGGCTCAGAGGACTCCGCTCATAACTGCTGCTCCCTGATGAGCCGGCATTGTAGCCGAGATGTTAGAATATTATAGACCGCTGCATCCATTATAGTCAGAGATGTCACCAGTGCCTGTCTCATCACAATAGAGAGAGAGAGAGAGAGCTGGATATGAGAGAGACAGAGAAACGGATAGAAGATCGAGAGCTAACAGATGATAGATGATACACATACAGACGTGGACAAAATTGTTGGTACCCTTTGGTCAATGAAAGAAAAAGTCACAATGGTCACAGAAATAACTTTAATCTGACAAAAGTAATAATAAATTAAAATTCTATAAATGTTAACCAATGAAAGTCAGACATTGTTTTTCAACCATGCTTCAACAGAATTATGTAAAAAAATAAACTCATGAAACAGGCATGGACAAAAATGATGGTATCCCTAGAAAACACAGAACATAATGTGACCAAAGGGACATGTTAATTCAAGGTGTGTCCACTAATTAGCATCACAGGTGTCTACAACCTTGTAATCAGCCATTGGGCCTATATATATGGCTCCAGGTAATCACTGTGTTGTTTGGTGATATGGTGTGTACCACACTCGACATGGACCAGAGGAAGCAAAGGAAAGAGCTGTCTCAAGAGATCAGAAAGAAAATTATAGACAAGCATGTTAAAGGTAAAGGCTATAAGACCATCTCCAAGCAACTAGATGTTCCTGTGAGTACAGTTGCACATATTATTCATAAGTTTAAGATCCATGGGACTGTAGCCAACCTCCCTGGACGTGGCCGCAGGAGGAAAATTGATGACAAATCTAAGAGACGGATAATCCGAATGGTAACAAAAGAGCCTAGAAAGACTTCTAAAGAGATTCAAGGTGAACTTCATGCTCAAGGAACATCAGTGTCAGATCGCACCATCCGTCGTTGTTTGAGCCAAAGTGGACTACATGGGAGACGACCAAGGAGGACACCATTGTTGAAAACGAATCATAAAAAAGCAAGACTGGAATATGCCAAACTACATGTTGACAAGCCACAAAGCTTCTGGGAGAATGTCCTGTGGACAGATGAGACAAAAATCGAAGTTTTTGCCAAGGCACATCAGCTGTATGTTCACAGACGAAAAAATGAAGCATATCAAGAAAAGAACACTGTCCCTACTGTGAAACATGGAGGAGGCTCTGTTATGTTCTGGGGCTGCTTTGCTGCGTCTGGCACAGGGTGTCTTGAATCTGTGCAGGGTACAATGAAATCTCAAGACTATCAAGGAATTCTAGAGAGAAATGTACTAGCCAGTGTCAGAAAGCTTGGTCTCAGTCGCAGGTCATGGGTCTTGCAACAGGACAATGACCCAAAACACACCGCTAAAAACACCCAAGAATGGCTAAGAGGAAAAAATTGGACTATTCTAAAGTGGCCTTCTATGAGCCCTGACCTCAATCCTATTGAGCATCTTTGGAAGGAGCTGAAACATGCAGTCTGGAAAAGGCACCCTTCAAACCGGACACAACTGGAGCAGTTTGCTCATGAGGAGTGGGCCAAAATACCTGCTGAGAGGTGCAGATGTCTCATTGACAGTTACAGGAAGCGTTTGATTGCAGTGATTGCCTCAAAAGGTTGCGCAACAAAATATTAAGTTAGGGGTACCATCATTTTTGTCCATGCCTGTTTCATGAGTTTATTTTTTTACATAATTCTGTTGAAGCATGGTTGAAAAACAATGTCTGACTTTCATTGGTTAACATTTATAGAATTTTAATTTATTATTACTTTTGTCAGATTAAAGTTATTTCTGTGACCATTGTGACTTTTTCTTTCATTGACCAAAGGGTACCAACAATTTTGTCCACGTCTGTATATGAGATACATAGATAGATAGATATGAGATGTTAGATAGATAGATAGATAGATAGATAGATAGATATGAGATGTTGATAGATAGAAGGATAAATTGATAGATATTAGATAGATAGATAGATAGATAGATAATACATAGATACATACATAAAGGATAGATAGATATGAGATAGATATGAGATAGATAAATAGATAGATAGATAGATAGATAGATAGATACATGATAGATAGATAGATAGATAGATAGATAGATAGATAGATAGATAATACATAGATACATACATAAAGGATAGATAGATATGAGATAGATATGAGATAGATAAATAGATAGATAGATAGATAGATAGATAGATAGATAGATAGATAGATAATAGATAGATATTAGATAGACAGATAGAGATAACGTAGATAGATAGATGGATGTGACCGGTGTTTGGATCCCTCACTGATTACATGTTCGTGGCCTCTGAGACTCCGATCCTGAGCCGATAGTCCATTCTTCCTTTTCTAGTCAGTATCAGGGTTCGGACCTCTCCATCATTCACACATTGGTGGCCCTCCTTTCTGACCATCGGTAGGGCCCCTTCATTCCGCTCACAGGTAGGTTACCAGGGGTTCGAGCGGCTCTGATCGCATATTATGGCCTATACGAAGGAATGTTAAATCTCCTTCAGAAATCCCCCTAGGAGACTGGCACAACGCCTTCCGCTCAGACACGTCAGGTCACTTGTGCAGTTCTTCCTCACTCTATAATTTGTGGGAGATGAGCTGAGAAACGGCAGACTCCATCTTCAAGGCACAGAATATTTGTAGAATATTCGGCGAATATTTGCGAATTCGAATATTCGTTACATTCAAAGATTTTTTAAATCTAAAAATCGACAAGGTAATGATCGCGTAATATGCAAATTTTCATAATGCGAATTTTCGTAATGCGAATTTTTATCACAAATTTTTCAATTGCCGTGCAAAAACATGATTCCTCCCTGCTTCTTGCTTGTGGGCCAATGAGTAATAGCACTATATCGAATATATTCGTTTTTTTGAATATTCGTAATATTCTAAAACAAGAATATATAGCAATACAGCGAATATTCGAAAAAAAACTAATATAGAGCAATTTAGCTAATATAGTGCTGTAATCTTTTTTTTAATAGTTGTCATTGTTTTCCAATCTGAACTTAGCTAATAGCACTATATTAGCTAAATTGCTCTATATTCGTTTTTTTTCGAATATTCGCTGTATTGCTATATATTCTTGTTTTAGAATATTACGAATATATTCGATATAGTGCTATATATTTGTTTTTTAGAATATTCAGAATTTTTTTTCTTCTTAAGTCATGATTCCCTCCTGATTAAGTTGCTGGTGGGTCAATGACTCATTGGCCCACAAGCAAGAAGCAGGGAGGAATCATCTTATAACTCGACAATTTAAACATTTGAGATAAAAAAAATCGCGAAAATTCGAAATTACGAATATATATCACTATATTCTAAATATTCACGAATTTTTGAAGTACCTATATTCGCAATAAAAATTGGCAATTCGAATATTCGTGCTCAACACTAATAATAATCAGGTGGTGTTTTGAATTCCACCGCCGCACGTTGATCCAGATCCTGATCATCCTCATTGAATTGGCCCTCAGTATCTTAGCTTGAGAGGATGATCTGAATCACTTTGTCATCACAGTCTAGGAATGCTGACACGTCTCTACATAAATGTCCTTCCCTGGATCACAGCAAGGGTCCTCCACACAAAGGATCTGCTGTCTAAAGTGAAGGAGACTTGTTCAGATCTGGAGTATACATATATACTACTCAAAGAGATGAAGGAAAACTAAAATCACATGTTGGATCTCAATGAACGAAAGATTCTGCAGCGGGCCAAACCGATGCCCGGGGTCTCTTCTACAGTGTTAGAGTTTATTTTATTTTTTATTGCAATGCCAGTTGCAGTTCAGCAACTAGGGACTATTTCCCCCTATGTAGAAGGTGATGGTGGAACCCAGGTGTAGGAATGCCAGAGTGGTGTAAGGGTTGCCCATGGTGTCCCTTTAGGTGCAGCTTTTGCACTTGTCACGGTGCTCCTACCTGGATATCCAGAACCCCAAGCATGGTCGTCCGCAGCAGTGATAATAGGGTTAACAGTTTTGTAATCCAGTGTAATCCACTGAGAACAAAATTACGTCAATGGAAACCAAAATCGGCAACCAACCGAGGGCAGGATCCAGATCACCATGAAAATCAAAGTGAAAAGTTTAAATCACAGGAACCAGTTTGCGTGAATTTCATCATGACAACTTGAAACCTGACTCAGTAGGCTGTATGACCCCCATGTTCAATGTCTGGGCATGCTTCTCATTAAACTATGGATGGTGTCCTAAAGAATCTCCTCCCAGACATGGACCAGAAGATCACTGAGCTCCTGGCTTTGATCATTTCCTCTGGTCAGGGTACTGTTGGCTATCACATGGAGGTTTGTGCAACTCTCCAAGAATGAGCCCCCACCTCCAACCATCATTGATCCACCACTAAACCTGAATGATATTGAGTGAGCTGGGCTGGGAGCATAGATCATACTATAGGACACCAGGACCTCATGCCACCCACATTTTTGACAGTTCAGTTTTGGTTAGAAACATACCAACCAGTAGCCCTCTGCAGGTAATTTTGAAGGGTTCTGTTAGTTTCTCCACCTCGCACTAAGATGCAGATACCAGTCTTGATACTGGGTGGATATCCTTCTAGGGCCCTTTCCAGCTTTGCTCATGTAATGACCCCTGTCCTCGAACTGTTCCCATGCTCTTAAGACTAACTGGACAGATAGACAGCCCTGATGTTTAAGTGACTTGGGGTTATACCTTGGGGGGGGGGGGGGGGGGGGGAGATTGTGTTATAATAATTTCCTGATACCTGCAGATGTTGACTTCATGATGACATTTTGAGAGTCTCTAACAGTATTACACTCTCACACTACTCCTCTCACATCAGTCCATGACTTCAAAATCTAGTGTCCCTACCTCAAACACTAATGAGAGTGGTTTCACTGGAGCCTGTCAGTAAGTTTTGGGGTTGTGAATAGAAACCAGAGTAACTGGAGAAAGTCTGAGGAGGACATAGAAACCCCCCAAAGATTATGCTCCTGGTCAAATTGACATGGGTCACAAACGAATCGTGCACCGTGCACACTTGAGGTCACAAGCTTGGTGGTTATGAACCAAAGGGTAACAGGCTTAATGGTGGCAGTCTCTCAGTGAGAGCACAGGCTTAATGGTGGCAGTCTCTCAGTGAGGGCACAGGCTTAATGGTTGCAGTCTCTCACTGAGGGAACAATCTTAATGGTTGCAGTCTCTCACTGAGGGCACAAGCTTAATGGTTGCTGTCTCTCATTGAGGGCACAGGCTTAATTGTTGCAATGTCTCACTGAGGGAACAATCTTAATGGTTGCTGTCTCTCAGTGAGGGCACAGGCTTAATTGTTGCCGTCTCTCAGTGAGGACACAGGATTAATGGTTGCAGTTTCTTACTAAGGGGAAAAACGTAATGGTTGCAGTCTCTCACTGAGGGCACAAGCTTAATGGTTGCAGTTAGAGTTGAGCGAACACCTGGATGTTCGGGTTCGAGAAGTTCGGCCGAACTTCCCGAAAATGTTCGGGTTCGGGATCCGAACCCGATCCGAACTTCGTCCCGAACCCGAACCCCATTGAAGTCAATGGGGACCCGAACTTTTCGGCACTAAAACGGCTGTAAAACAGCCCAGGAAAGGGCTAGAGGGCTGCAAAAGGCAGAAACGTGTAGGTAAATCCCCTGCAAACAAATGTGGATAGGGAAATGAATTAAAATAAAAATTAAATAAATAAAAATTAACCAAAATCAATTGGAGAGAGGTCCCATAGCAGAGAATCTGGCTTCACGTCACCCACCACTGGAACAGTCCATTCTCAAATATTTAGGCCCCGGCACCCAGGCAGAGGAGAGAGGTCCCGTAACAGAGAATCTGGCTTCATGTCAGCAGAGAATCAGTCTTCATGTCATAGCAGAGAATCAGGCTTCACGTCACCCACCACTGCAACAGTCCATTTTCATAAATTTAGGCCCAGCACCCAGGCAGAGGAGAGAGGTCCCGTAACAGAGGATCTGGCTTCATGTCAGCAGAGAATTAGTCTGCATGTCATAGCAGAGAATCAGGCTTCACGTCACCCAACATTGGAACAGTCCATTGGCATATATTTAGGCCCCGGCACCCAGACAGAGGAGAGGTTCATTCAACTTTGGGTTGCCTCGCAATATAATGGTAAAATGAAAATAAAAATAGGATTGAATGAGGAAGTGCCCTGGAGTCCAATAATATATGGTTAAGGGGAGGTAGTTAATGTCTAATCTGGACAAGGGACGGACAGGTCCTGTGGGATCCATGCCTGGTTCATTTTTATGAACGTCAGCTTGTCCACATTGGCTGTAGACAGGCGGCTGCGTTTGTCTGTAATGACGCCCCCTGCCGTGCTGAATACACGTTCAGACAAAACGCTGGCCGCCGGGCAGGCCAGCACCTCCAAGGCATAAAAGGCTAGCTCTGGCCACGTGGACAATTTAGAGACCCAGAAGTTGAATGGGGCCGAACCATCAGTCAGTACGTGGAGCGGTGTGCACACGTACTGTTCCACCATGTTAGTGAAATGTTGCCTCCTGCTAACACGTTGCGTATCAGGTGGTGGTGCAGTTAGCTGTGGCGTGTTGACAAAAGTTTTCCACATCTCTGCCATGCTAACCCTGCCCTCAGAGGAGCTGGCCGAGTGGCCGTGACACAGCTGCCTTGGCGACCTCTTGCTCCTCCTCTGCCTTGGCCTTGGGCTTCCACTTGTTCCCCTGTGACATTTGGGAATGCTCTCAGTAGCGCGTCTACCAACGTGCACTTGTACTCGCGCATCTTCCTATCACACTCCAGTGCAGGAAGTAAGGTGGGCACATTGTCTTTGTAGCGTGGATCCAGCAGGGTGGCAACCCAGTAGTCCGCACAGGTTAAAATGTGGGCAACTCTGCTGTCGTTGCGCAGGCACTGCAGCATGTAGTCGCTCATGTGTGCCAGGCTGCCCAGGGGTAAGGACAAGCTGTCCTCTGTGGGAGGCGTATCGTCATCGTCCTGCCTTTCCCCCCAGCCACGCACCAGTGATGGACCCGAGCTGCGTTGGGTGCCACCCCGCTGTGACCATGCTTCATCCTCATCCTCCTCCACCTCCTCCTCATCCTCGTCCTCCTCGTCCTCCAGTAGTGGGCCCTGTCTGGCCACATTTGTACCTGGCCTCTGCTGTTGCCAAAAACCTCCCTCTGAGTCACTTCGAAGAGACTGGCCTGAAAGTGCTAAAAATGACCCCTCTTCCTCCTCCTCCTCCTCCTGGGCCACCTCCTCTTCCATCATCGCCCTAAGTGTTTTCTCAAGGAGACATAGAAGTGGTATTGTAACGCTGATAACGGCGTCATCGCCACTGGCCATGTTGGTGGAGTACTCGAAACAGCGCAACAGGGCACACAGGTCTCGCATGGAGGCCCAGTCATTGGTGGTGAAGTGGTGCTGTTCCGCAGTGCGACTGACCTCTGCGTGCTGCAGCTGAAACTCCACTATGGCCTGCTGCTGCTCGCACAGTCTGTCCAGCATGTGCAAGGTGGAGTTCCACCTGGTGGGCACGTCGCATATGAGGCGATGAGCGGGAAGGCCGAAGTTACGCTGTAGCGCAGACAGGCGAGCAGCAGCAGGATGTGAACGCCGGAAGCGCGAACAGACGGCCCGCACTTTATGCAGCAGCTCTGACATGTCGGGGTAGTTGTGAATGAACTTCTGCACCACCAAATTCAGCACATGCGCCAAGCAAGGGATGTGCGTCAAATTGGCTAGTCCCAGAGCTGCAACGAGATTTCGCCCATTATCACACACCACCAGGCCGGGCTTGAGGCTCACCGGCAGCAACCACTCGTCGGTCTGTTGTTCTATACCCCGCCACAACTCCTGTGCGGTGTGGGGCCTGTCCCCCAAACATATGAGTTTCAGAATGGCCTGCTGACGTTTACCCCGGGCTGTGCTGAAGTTGGTGGTGAAGGTGTGTGGCTGACTGGATGAGCAGGTGGAAGAAGAGGAGGAGGAAGCCGAGAAGGAGGAGGTGGCAACAGGAGGCAAAGAATGTTGCCCTGCGATCCTTGGCGGCGGAAGGACGTGCGCCAAACAGCTCTCCGCCTGGGGCCCAGCCGCCACTACATTTACCCAGTGTGCAGTTAGGGATATATAGCGTCCCTGGCCGTGCTTACTGGTCCACGTATCTGTGGTTAGGTGGACCTTGCTACAGATGGCGTTGCGCAGTGCACACTTGATTTTATCGGATACTTGGTTGTGCAGGGAAGGCACGGCTCTCTTGGAGAAGTAGTGCCGGCTGGGAACAACATACTGTGGGACAGCAAGCGACATGAGCTGTTTGAAGCTGTCTGTGTCCACCAGCCTAAATGACAGCATTTCATAGGCCAGTAGTTTAGAAATGCTGGCATTCAGGGCCAGGGATCGAGGGTGGCTAGGTGGGAATTTACGCTTTCTATCAAATGTTTGTGAGATGGAGAGCTGAACGCTGGCGTGTGACATGGTTGAGACGCTTGGTGACGGAGGTGGTGGTGGTGTTGGTGGTACATCCCCTGTTTGCTGGGCGGCAGGTGCCAACGTTCCTCCAGAGGCGGAGGAAGAGGCCGAGGCGGCAGCAGCAGAATAGGCCGAGGCGGCAGCAGCAGAAGAGGTAGCAGGGGGAGCCTGAGTGACTTCCTTGGTTTTAAGGTGTTTACTCCACTGCAGTTCATGCTTTGCATGCAGGTGCCTGGTCATGCAGGTTGTGCTCAGGTTCAGAACGTTAATGCCTCGCTTCAGGCTCTGATGGCACAGCGTGCAAACCACTCGGGTCTTGTCGTCAGCACATTGTTTGAAGAAGTGCCATGCCAGGGAACTCCTTGAAGCTGCCTTTGGGGTGCTCGGTCCCAGATGGCGGCGGTCAGTAGCAGGCGGAGTCTCTTGGCGGCGGGTGTTCTGCTTTTGCCCACTGCTCCCTCTTTTGCTACGCTGTTGGCTCGGTCTCACCACTGCCTCTTCCTCCGAACTGTGAAAGTCAGTGGCACGACCTTCATTCCATGTGGGGTCTAGGACCTCATCGTCCCCTGCATCGTCTTCCACCCAGTCTTGATCCCTGACCTCCTGTTCAGTCTGCACACTGCAGAAAGACGCAGCAGTTGGCACCTGTGTTTCGTCATCATCAGAGACATGCTGAGGTGGTATTCCCATGTCCTCATCATCAGGAAACATAAGTGGTTGTGCGTCAGTGCATTCTATGTCTTCCACCGCTGGGGAAGGGCTAGGTGGATGCCCTTGGGAAACCCTGCCAGCGGAGTCTTCAAACAGCATAAGAGACTGCTGCATAACTTGAGGCTCAGACAGTTTCCCTGATATGCATGGGGGTGATGTGACAGACTGATGGGCTTGGTTTTCAGGCGCCATCTGTGCGCTTTCTGCAGAAGACTGGGTGGGAGATAATGTGAACGTGCTGGATCCACTGTCGGCCACCCAATTGACTAATGCCTGTACCTGCTCAGGCCTTACCATCCTTAGAACGGCATTGGGCCCCACCATATATCGCTGTAAATTCTGGCGGCTACTGGGACCTGAGGTAGTTGGTACACTAGGACGTGTGGATGTGGCAGAACGGCCACGTCCTCTCCCAGCACCAGAGGGTCCACTAACACCACCACGACCATGTCCACGTCCGCGTCCCTTACTAGATGTTTTCCTCATTGTTATGGTTCACCACAACAACAAAAATATTATTTGGCCCAATGTATTGTATTCAAATTCAGCGGGATATAAATTTGAGGCCTAGTATTTAGGCGCTGGGTGACCGGTATGGATTTAGTGACAGAATTAGACTGGGATATGCACAGTAGCGTGTGCGTGAAGTTATTCTGAATGACCCTATGTGCACCTTGAATATTATATACCCTTTTAGGGATAGATTTCAAATAGCTCTGATATAGCAGAAACCACTAAATTATGAAATTGCTAAATTGGGAATTGTACTTCAACCCAGAACAAAAAATGTGCTTTGACGGACACTAAATAACTTGCCCAGCCACAACAGGACAGCGGTAACGAGAGATTTAGCGGGATATAAATTTGAGGCCTAGTATTTAGGCGCTGGGTGACCGGTATGGATTTAGTGACAGAATTAGACTGGGATATGGCCAAAAAATAACCACACTATTGCTGGTTAAATGCACTTGGTGTGACAGCTTGACCAACCACACTACTGAGGGTTAAATGCACTTGGTGACGGGCGCAGCTTGCCCCTGATGTAGTATATGGCCAAAAAATTAACAGACTATTGCTGGTTAAATGCACTTGGTGTGACAGCTTCACCCTGATGTAGGCTTTAGCCAAAAAACAACCACACCATTGAGGGTTAAATGCACTTGGTCGCAGCACCGCACAAGACACAAAATGGCCGCCGATCACCCCAGAAAAAAGTGACTGACAAACGGTCTGGGCAGCCTAAAAACAGTGAGCAATTGAGGATCAGCAGCTCAATGATCCACAGCTGCAGATCGATCGATTAATCAAGTCCTTTGGAGGAGTTAATCTGCCTAATCTCGCCCTACTGTCGCAGCCGCAACCTCTCCCTACGCTAATCAGAGCAGAGTGACGGGCGGCGCTATGTGACTCCAGCTTAAATAGAGGCTGGGTCACATGGTGCTCTGGCCAATCACAGCCATGCCAATAGTAGGCATGGCTGTGACGGCCTCTTGGGGCAAGTAGTATGACGCTTGTTGATTGGCTGCTTTGCAGCCTTTCAAAAAGTGCCAAGAAAGCGACGAACACCGAACCCGAACCCGGACTTTTACGAAAATGTCTGGGTTCGGGTCCGTGTCACGGACACCCCAAAATTCGGTACGAACCCGAACTATACAGTTCGAGTTCGCTCATCCCTAGTTGCAGTCTCTCAGTGAGGGCACAAGCTTAATGGTTGCAGTCTCTCACTGAGGGCACAAGCTTAATGGTTGCAGTCTCTCACTGAGGGCACAGTCTTCCCGGGGAAGGCACAACCCAGTCCACCGAAAGTGTCCACAGCTTGTCAGGCTTGTAGAAATACCAACGCAGAAGGAGAGGAAGGATCCAGACCAGTGTGTTGTATAAAATTCAAGGCTTTATTAGATAACCAGTAAAAACACATCTTCTCGGTAAAAGCTTCTCGCGCTTACATGCTTCAACCATCTGGAGCGGTAGTCACTGCAATGACTAAGACGGCACCAGACGGTTGATACATGTAAGGGAACTTTCACACTGGCGTTTTGGCTTTCCGTTTGTGAGATCCGTTCAGGGCTCTCACACGCGGTCCAAAACGGATCAGTTTTGCCCTAATGCATTCTGAATGGAAAAGGATCCGCTCAGAATGCATCAGTTTGGCTACATGTACACAAACGTTGTTTGTTTCTGTGTCCGTTCCGTTTTTTTTCCGGATAGGATGTGGACCCATTCATTTCAATAGGTCCGGAAAAAATGTGCTGTCTGCATCAGTATGTCCGTTCCGTAGCCCCGCAAAAAAAAAATAACATGTCTTATTCTTGTCCGTTTTAGGCATTGTTACAATGGATCCGCAAAAAATAACAGATGGCATACGGATGTCATCCGTTTTTTTTTTGCGGATCCACAATTTGCGGACTGCAAAACACATGGTCGTGTGCATGTAGCCCTTGCCTCCGTTCCGTCTCCATTCCGCTTTGGAGGCTGCTTGCAGCGTTTTGGTGTCCGTCTGATGAAACTGAGCCAAACGGATCCGTCCTGGCGCACAATGTAAGTCAATGGGAACAGATCCGTTTTCACTGACACAATCTGGCACAATAGAAAACGGATCCGTCCTCTAATGACTTTCAATGGTGTTCAAGACAGATCCGTCTTGGCTATGTTAAAGATAATACAAACGGATCCGTTCTGAACGGATGCAGACGGTTGTATTATCTGAACGGATCCGTCTGTGCAGATCCATGACGGATCCGCACTAAACGTGAGTGTGAAAGTAGCCTAAGGGTGTTACGTTTTTATTGAGTAGATCTATTTTTGCTAAAATTATCTGCTAAGGCATTGGATATTATACAACATGCTGGATCCCGCCTCTCCTTCTACTTAAATACAAGACTGTCCCTTTAAGGGATGATCAGTCACTCTCCCTCTGACTTGCGTTGCACCCTTCTCCCTGGATGTCGGCGCTCTTGTTCCGGTCTCCTCAGGGTAGAAGAAAGTGAGGGCGGATGTAATGGAGCGCAGTAATCATACCATACACATATTCTTCAACAGAGAGACCAGGGACTAACTGTGAGGGTAGCGGGCGCTTAACATATGCGCCAAAAAAGATCCCATAGTCCTCCAGTATAAGAAGGACTGTTCTTCTGGCCTCGCTCTAGTGGGTAGTAGCCTGTGCATGGCAAAGATAGATAGATAGATATGAGATAGATAGATAGATAGATAGATAATAGATAGATAGATAGATAGATAGATAGATAGATAGATATGAGATAGATAGATAGATAGATAGATAGATAGATGATAGATAGATAGATAGATGATAGATAGATAGATATTAGATAAATAGATAGATAGATAGATAGATAGATAGATAGATAGATATATAGATAAATGAGATAGATAGATAGATAGATAGATAGATAGATAGATAGATAGACAGAAATGGATGGATAGATAGATAATAGATAAATAGATAGATAAGAGATAGATAGATAGATAGATAGATAGATAGATAGATAGATAGATATGAGATAGATAAATAGATAGATAGATAGATAATAGATAAATAAATAGATAGATAGATAGATAGATAGATAGATATGAGATAGATAGATAGATAGATAGATAGATAGATATGAGATAGATAGATAGATAGATAGATAGATAGATAATAGATAAATAGATAGATAGATAAGCGATAGATAGATAGATAGATAGATATGAGATAGATAGATAGATAGATAGATAGATAGGAGATAGATAGATAGATAGATAGATAGATATGAGATAGATAGATAGATAGATAGATAGATATGAGATAGATATGAGATAGATATGAGATAGATAGATATGGGATAGATAGATATGAGATAGATAGATAGATAGATAGATAGATAGATAGATAGATAGATAGATAATAGATCCCCCTTCTAGCCCCTGCCATCGACCGTCACTGATCTGATATAAAAGTCGGATTCACATCATTTCTTAGGAATTTTTCAGTTTTCCGCTTTTACATTCTGTTTTTCGGATCACACCTATCATTTACAGAATCGCTTTCTGAATGTCACCGAGCGCTTTTACAGAAATGACTATGCGGTTCCTGACGCCTGTTGTGCTGTATAATTATGTAAGTTTAAAAAAAAACAGAAAAAATAGGACCAAAGATAATGAGGTAATTATCATTTTTCCTTCTTTTTCTCCAATATATTTTAATATTTTTCATACTTTTTTGCCAAGCTCCCCTTTTGTATGCAGTATGTGGAAAAACAAGCACTATGTCACCGAACGCCTATTTTTTATATTCTTCTGTTATTCATTGATTTCATTTTTCCATTTATGGCGTGTGGAGAAATCCACTGTATGAGAGTAGAGATCCGCTCGCCCGGTCCACTCAGAAAAAGCCGAGTGTAACATTCACAGCAGTCAATTGTCAGATCTGTGCCGCCAAGTTTTCTTCCCCTCATTATCTGTAAAAAAAATTTTTTTAAAAGCACCTATATTATTTTTAAATTCCGTTTTATTAACCCCTTTAAGGATCCATTCACATGTCCGTGAGTGTTTTGCAGATCCGCAAATCACTGACACCGGCCATGTGCACATGGCCGGCACTATAATAGACAATGCCTATTCTTGTCCGCAATAGCATAATAACATGTTCTATTTTTTTGCGGAGCCGCGGACCGAAAGTTCGGTGTCGCAGAACAACTGCAGATGGCACACTGTGTGCTGTCTTCATTTTTTCCGGCCCCATTGAAAATGAATGGGTGCGGAACGGATCAGGACCATTCATACGGACGTGTGAATGGACCCTAAAGGGGTTTTCCAAGACATTTTGGTTAGGTCATCAGTATCTGATTGGTGGTGGTTCGACACCTAGGACCCCACTGATCAGCTGTTTGAGAAGGCAGCAGGGCTCGCAGCTTTCCCTAGGCCATGTGACATCACGTTCATCAGTCACATGACCTAGGCACCGCCCACAGAAGTGAATGGGGCTGAGCTGCAATACCAAGTACAGCCACTATGAAATGTATGGCGCTGTGCTTGGCAGGCTGTGAGAAGTCTGCGGCACTCACAGGAGCACCGGTGCCTTCTCAAACAGCTGTTTGTTCTTTTCCTTATTTCTCTGTCCACCTCAGTTCCATCCATCAACTGCTCCCAGCCATATCTTCTGTTAGAAGCTGAGACAGTTACAGGGAGAGAGCTGCAGTAGAAAGGACATGCCCCCTGATCTATGATAGATGGAAAGCTGAAGCAGAAGGGACCCCCCTCCCCCCATGCTATGATAGAGAAAGAGCTGCAGCAGAAATGACATGTTACCTGAGCTGTGATAGGGAGAGAACTGCTGCATAAAAAAGACACGCCCCCCAAGATGTGATAGGGAGAGAACTGCTGCATAAAAGACACGCCCCTCAAGATGTGACAGGGAGAGAACTGCTGCATAAAAGACACGCCCCCCCCCCCCCGAGATGTGATAGGGAGAGAACTGCTGCATAAAAGACACCCCCCCGAGATGTGATAGGGAGAGAACTGCTGCATAAAAGACACGCCCCCCGAGATGTGATAGGGAGAGAACTGCTGCATAAAAGACACGCCCCCCGAGATGTGATAGGGAGAGAACTGCTGCATAAAAGACACGCCCCCCGAGATGTGATAGGGAGAGAACTGCTGCATAAAAGACGCGCCCCACGAGATGTGACAGGGAGAGAACTGCTGCATAAAAGACACGCCCCCCGAGATGTGATAGGGAGAGAACTGCTGCATAAAAGACACGCCCCACGAGATGTGATAGGGAGAGAACTGCAGCAATAAAGCACAAGCCCCTCTGACAAAGGACACGCCCTCTGAGCTGCCAACTTGAGATAAATCTAGCAGAGCAATTGGAGCAATGAATGGGGAGATCTCTGGGTCCATGTGAGGTACAGGGCTGGTTCTAGCTTTGTCAGAGGTTGTCATGGACTGAATGGTGTGTCTGATTTGCATTTTTCCATCAATCCTGGGATAACCCCATTAAATACATAATCAGCAAAGAAAACTTTTAATTAGCAGAATGGCTGCGACCATGTCGATTACACGCCTAAGCCAGCAGCATCTTGTGTATTCCCGGGAGTGCGACAGTCGATTAAGTTAATTAACTAGGAAAATAAAGTTACGACTGCGCGTAAACAAGAGTCTTCGGAAGATTGATTAGATGTTTCATCAGATGGGGGTGATTTTCCACATTGTAGCTGTGATGTTGACGTGGTTAATCTTTTAGCAGAAAGAATTCAATTACGGGCGGGTGAGGGTCACACCCATTCTGATCGGTGTAGGCCTGGTAGACAGGTCTGAAGAAGACGGGGCATTCTGGGACATGGGTTCTCTTTAATATGAAGAGGAAAGCGGATAGGGAGGCATAAAATGTAGCAGATGAAAAACAGACATGTACGAAAACAAAAGATTAGAGGATGTGATGGAGATCAGAGATGACTTTGAGAGGTCCTTAGTCCAAAACATATGCTTTGGATAAAGGACATCTCATAGCTTAGGCGTCCGTGTCCCAAACATCAGGTTTATTGCTTAAAACTGGTTATAGACAGGGGTGCACCACCAATGAGGCCAGGTGAGGCGATTGCCTCAGGCAGCACCAGGTAGGGGCAAGAGGGGGCCATGAGCTGAAGGGAAGGGGTTAAGTTAAGAAATTAGGGGGGGGCGGGTTGGGCGCTGTTTTAGTTTTGGCCTCAGGCAGCAGGGAGGCTAGGTGCACACCTGGTCATAGATTATAATCTGACCACAGAACATGTATATATATATTTTTTTACTTTTTCTTGGTCCTTCATGGCTATACGTTACATCTTCATGGAAAACCGTTCTTCTTGATGGTGAAACCATGGCATATATGACCAGACCAACATCCTGACATCAAAACTCTGGTTGGATTTAAGTAAATCAGCCTATCTATGGTTTGCATAAGGTTCACCTTGAATAAGTGGTCTAGCACTCATGTCTGATCATGAAGAATGGAGCGGCTGTCATTAACTTTCATGCTCAGCTTGGCCACACATGTTTCTTTCAATAGGGAGGCGGGAATATGCTATGGTGAACCGGTGGCGACTAAACTCTCACGGGAAAAAAGAATTGGGCATCTTGAAATCCATCAGTTATAATCCTTCTTGCCCATGACATCTGACATCAGTGGGTTGATTGGAGTCCACCATACTTACTAGATGTTTGGCCAGTGCTATCAAGATCATTGGGTTTCCATGAATTTGGTCTATTGTATGTGGCCATTGGACCTCAAGAACTTATTGGTCATATCAGGCAATGTCTCATTGGATCACTAGGCCCTGGGTCATGGCCCATTGGGCCACCAGGGATTAGTTATGGAACTTATGGACCATGAGTTAATTCTAAACACTAGGCTACCAGATAATCAAGATCAGACATTGCATGTTGTAATGAGCTCCACCATAACAAGTCAAAAAGTCACGTGGTCATGGGTCTTACTCTGATGACCAAATTGATTTATTTGTACTCCAAATTTTTATTAATTTTATCCACTTCTTAACTGGAACCATCATGATAACAGCCCCTGGTGGTCATGGTGGGCTACAAAAATTGACCCAATAGATGGTTTTACATCTAAAAGTGCTTCAAAGCCAGACAGAAAAACATTAGACCATAGTGCGCAACAGGTTTAACGCCTGAGCAGAACACTCAGAAAATGGAATGGTTTATTAGTTTCAAGCAATGTACCGTAAGGGAATTCCAAAAAGATCAAGAGTAAAGAAAGATGCCCTTGAGGAGATAAATACAAAAAAGGTGCAAAAATCAAATCAGGCCCAAGGTTATAAAATCTCAACAAAAAAGGATAAATCATTAAATCTCTTTTATCCACTATAAAGCCAAAACTGCAGGTAATCCTTCACAAACAGAGCCCTCGGCATAGCTAGATGGGATTCAAATCCAACGCATGTCTTCTTCTGATGTCTTCATAACCTCGGCCAACCCCTGGAGGTTTTATAAATTGAGTTAACGGGAACAAAACGTGATGGCTGACACAAAAGAAAATATCCACTTGTCCTCTTCCTTAACCTCTTTTCTTGAAGATGCAGCATTGAGATTAGGCAGATGTCTTTATATTGTGAACAGCGGCTATGATTGCTTCAGGTCGGATTTCGACAACAAACAATAAAAAAATAAAAAAAAACTATATACAGGAACACACCTATATACAAACTGCGTTCCATCTGTACCAGCTAGTGCATGCTATAAGATATAAATGGGGACCGTAATATATACAAAGTAACAAAAAGGGTCTATCGCCAAAACAGAAGTACCAATGAAAGAAGACATTCTGCAATCAAAGAATTAAAATTACCGTATTTTTTGTTCCTTAAGACAATCCAGACCATAAAATGCACCAAGAATATAGAAGAAGACAAGACCCCCATCAGACCTCAGATCAGACTTACATCAGATCGCCAAGCTCCATCAGAACCCAGATCAGACCCCAAGCTCCATCAGACCTTAGATCGGCCCCCAAGCTCTATCAGACCTCTGTATCAGACCCCCTTTCCTCCTCAGAACTCAGATCAGTTCTCAGATCAGACCGTCATTCCTCCTCAGACCTCAGATCAGACCCTCATTCCTCCTCGGATCAGAACCCCATCAGACCCCTAAGCTCCATCAGACCTCAGATCAGACCCCAATCTCCAAGAGCCCTCTGTATCAGACCCCCTTTCCTCCTCAGAACTCAGATCAGACCATATTCCTCCTCAGACCTCAGATCAGACCCTCATTCCTCCTCAGATCAGAACCCCATCAGACTGCCAAGCTCCATCAGACCTCAGATCAGAACCCAATCTCCAAGAGCCCTCTGTATCAGACCCCCTTTCCTCCTCAGAACTCAGATCAGACCACATTCCTCCTCAGACCTCAGATCAGACCCTCATTCCTCCTCAGATCAGAACCCCATCAGACTGCAAAGCTCCATCAGACCTCAGATCAGACCCCAATCTCCAAGAGCCCTCTGTATCAGACCCCCTTTCCTCCTCAGAACTCAGATCAGACCCCATTCCTCCTCAGACGAGATCCCCATCAGACTCCCCAAGCCCCATCAGATCCCAGATCCCCAAGCTCCATCAGACCTCTGTATCAGATCCTCTTCCCTCCTCAGAACTCAGGTCAGACCTCAGATCAGACCCCCATTCCTCCTCAAATAAAATTTGTGTCTGCCAGGCCATGTGACTGAGCAAAAGGCGGTATGGAATTTTTATTTTATTTTATTTTAAGCTCTTTTTGGTATGGGTTAGGGATTTAACAGATAAAACTAATTAGAAGTCACGTTGGGTCGGATTTTTTTAAAATATATATAGTTTTTTTGCATTATCCGCTATTATTCTATAAGCTAGGCTTGTTGACATTAAATATTGACTCACTGATATGTGGTCGCTTGTTAAATTGCTGAGCGCTTTTACCTTATCTGAGCTATAGCGTATCGCAGAAACATTGTATTAACCCTTCAGATGCCCCAAGGTCTCACACACCTTATACTGGGGATGGTCCGTCACAGGGGAGATTATTAGGGGGTAGTTGGTATAGAAGCCCGTTTACTAGAATGGGAAAGATCTGTGGGTTAAGCTCTTGAGAGAGCGGATGGATCAAAGCCCAGTCTGGCAGCAAAGGGGTTAACTGCGGGGTTTGATCCATGTACAAACCAAACTCGTGGATAAACAGATGAAATAGGCCGGAGAGCCGATAAGCGCACAGGAAAGCTGCTTCATCTGCCTGGACCTTGCAGCGCACAGATGAAGTGATACGGAGGATTAGTCGTTAAGTATTTCGGAGAAATAAAGAAGCTAAATAGAAGTGCGGACAATGGTTACCACTACCGGTCGCACTGAGCAACAAAGGGCCACGCAGGGTAAAAGGAAGAACTCGCTCAGGCAGATAAAAGCCTGATAAAACAAGCAGCTGCACAAAGCAGACCCAAGACAGAAATAATTTTACAGGGAACGTTTCTTCCTGGTTTTCCACAAGTGGCCACCATTAGAGAGGTTTTCCAGGACCCATTGGACCCCCAAACCCACCGTATTTACTCGTATTTCTCCTGTAGAAGAACTTTTCTAATATGCTAAGCGTTGGATACCCCGATCGGTAACCAGTTCACTATTCATCTCCCTGGCACATGCGCCAACTCATGGATCTGCTTCTTCTGGCTCTCAAGTGGCCGATCCACGCAACTTCAAGAAGGTACTGTAGGCATAGTAGAAACCTTCTTCTACAGCTGAGTGTGAGTGAGGCCTCTGGATCGCTCTGGATGTGACTGATGAGCGTGACGTCACTTGGCCTAGGGAATGCTGCACGAAAGCCGTGGGACTAATGCACGTGCTGGTGTTTTCTCAAGCGACTGATCGGTGGGGTCCTGGGTGTCGGACCTGCACCGATCAGATACTGATGACCTATACAGAGGTCATCAGTAAAAAAAAAAACTCTCAGAGAACCCATTTAAGTGTGCATTTAGAGGGAAAAAGTGTTTGTCGTGACGACAAAATTGCAGCGGACATGGACCGAGGCAAGGGGTCCATTTAAGACAGGCATCCTCAAACTGCGACCCTCCAGCTGTTGCAAAACTCCCAGCATGCCCGAACAGCCTACAGGTATCAGCCTACAGCAGGGCATTGTGAGAGTTGTAGTTTTGCAACAGCTGGAGGGCCGCAGTTTGAGGATGCCTGCTTTAAGATGTTATAAGTGTTTGTCGTGACGCCAGTTGCATTGCAGCAATGAGGTAACAGGGCCCCCCCTTAGTGATATGATGGTACCCAGTGTAGTAATGCCAGAGTGGTATAGGGCGGCCTAAATGTCCCTTTAGATGCGGCTCTGCACGTGTCGCGGTGCTCCTACCTGGATATCCTGGAACCCCAGGCGTGGTCGTCCGTTGCAGAAAAAGGATAATTGATGAAGAGAATAGTGAAAGAAATGGAGTCCAGACTTTGTATAACATTGAACAGACAGGATTAAATAGAAACTTTTCCTTTCTGCTGTACTTAACTTGCTGTAGTCTGACTCTGTCTTTATCTTTATCCTTATCTTTAGGGAACTTCTCCTCCTGGCTCCTGAGGCTCGTAGCTGGGGCCTCTTGATCCAGCAGAGCTGATGATGCTCTGTTGGCTTTGGCAGGGCCCATCCAGCAGGGACGAGGGCCTGCTGCACACACTCCCTTGGCAGGGGGTAAGCTAGACTCAACCTCTCCCCTAGAAGGGGTAGGCTAGACTGACCTTCACTAACTAAAGCTCCTCCCTCTTTAGAGAGGGCTAGAAGGGAAAGAAGGGCTCCATTCAAGACAAAGCAGCTCTGCCATTATTGCCGCCATCTGCTGGTGAACCAGGCACATTACATGTTAACAGTTGCATAATCAAAAATACAAATACACAATATGCAGGACCCGGAATAAATACACATGATGACATGGAATCAACTATAGGAGATAGTGGGGAGGTGCAAAAGGTGGTAATGCACCTCAGGGACGTTACTCATGTGTACGGTGGGATCTGCAGAGATAGCTTTCAGAAACCAGGTATGTCAAGTGTATGGTCAGCAGTAGACTCCAGGCCTTGATTTAGGCACTGGTGAAACAACTGTGGTCAAGAGGGTCCACATCACCTTCTACTAAAGCAGCATACAAGATGGGACTAGAGTAGCAAAAGGACAACCACGATTTCTATAGATGTACAAGAAACTCTCACCAAACCATCGGAAATCAAGTTCCTGCTGGACCATGAGTCAAGTCCTTTGCCCAAAATGGGTCAGGACCTGCACGGTACATTTTATAAACTCACAGAATATGAGAATATGAAGGCGCTATGAAAACAGACATCTGGAACCAGCAGGGTTAGTCCTTCTCTTCGTCCTACAACTGTAGCAGTTAGTAAATACTTCCCATATCCTTCAAACACTGGTGTCACCTCCTCGATCCATCACCAAATTAGCAGCAAGGAACCGAGCATCTGGTATGTATCCAAGCACAAGACACAGACCGACACTGTGACACCTCTGCATCTCGGAGATGTAGAATATGTGGAAAATGAGCATTAAACCACAGAACGCCCAACCAGCTCCATGCCAACCGGATGGGTAATGGCCCGCAAAGTAAAGCTAACCGCGCATGATTCATCGCAGCGGGCACTCCACATTACAAATCTTTTGGATATTTAGGGAAACTAAAGTAGCTTCTTGAGGAGACACTGCTCCTCGCTAATCCATTTTGAAAAAATAAATAAAACTTCATTGAGCTCAATGATGTAGAGCTAAACACAGCGCGTTTCGCACTTCGTTTGACATAAAAACACCCGTGAAAAACTTTCTAGAGATGTGGACGGAGGCAGGAGCCAGCCAATCAGATTGGATTGCTGAGAGACACGCCTCCTCACTCTGAAGCCTGATGCAGGCATGCAGTGTGAAGGACCGCCCCTCTGTCTTCTGTATACACTGAGCTGAAGACAGGGAAGACATAGCAACGCTCTGTTAAAGAGGCTGTCCGTGTTCAGAGCTGAACCTGGACATAAACCCTTCTTCACTCATTCAGCATGGATGAGTGGAGCATTAAAGTATTTCATGCTCTAATGCTCCCCCTTGCCCTGCGCTGTATCGCACAGGACAAGGGCTTTTTTTTTTTTACGTCCGGTGACGTTTAGGGGCGGACTGACCATAGACCTTACAAGGGAATTTCCCGGTGGGCCGATGGCCCCATCTCTGCCTCTATCTAGGTACAGAATCAGTGGTAATTAACTCTGTGTGAATCAGATGTTGTATATTGCTTACCTCCTTACTTTTGTTGCCCCGCCTCCAGTCAATTTAGACCCTCCTACAACAAGGGGCCACTTTTAGTTTTTTTTTTTTTTCCAGGGCCCCTTCAGGTTTCCAATCCGCCCCTCTAAGTAATACAAGGTAATGGTTATGTAAACTATTTCTAATTTTCTTCCATTATAAGAAGTCAATATTACGGTAATGGAAGCAGAACAAACACACAGGCAACTGGCTGCCCCTAGCGGTGGCTGTCAGCAGCTCCTGCGTGAGAATTTCGAGGTGGGAAAGAATCAATTTCACAAGTAGAGAAATAGGCATCTATCCAATGTAGAGCCCTTTCAGACATGCATAATGTGACTGATAAATTAATCTTATTAGGTAAGCGCTCAAACCACCATGGAGCAGGCACACTGATAAATGTTGGTAATACAGGGTAAATTGCGGAAAAAACACAATAAAATACAACTCTAAAATGTATAACGGATAAAACACTAAAATGCAATATAAAACTTGCTAGGAATATGGTGCAAGATAAGTTCCTGTCGAAATAAATAAACCGGTTGATGTCCTTATTGATACATCTGGTATTGACGCTAAATTGCTGGCAACCTGCACGCTTTGATATAGCGTTACGTCCAAAAGTCGCAGTTTTTTGTAACTATATTGGTATTGTGCGGATAAATGGTTGCTCACTGAGCACTCACCGCACCTGATGGTATGTGATCTTCACACTGGCTGGTGTGCGCTCAGGTGTAAGTATTCCGGGCGGATTAATACCTGTGTTCCGGTAAGACTTTCTTGCAGTTGCCTGAACTGCCTCTATGTCCCGCTCCGTACACAGTTCTCGCGAGAGTTTGAGTGCGAGTTCACGGATTCAGGTCTCTTCTTGCCTTCACTTTTCGAATTGCTGAAGGATCGTCTCACTAGATTCAATCGTAGAGTTAAAATCGCATGGCTATGCTTCAATTACTTATGGGATCTTTCAGAACATCAGTATCCAGCTCCAGACGCGTTTCGAGGTCTTGCTGACCTCTTCCTTCAGCAATTCGAAAAGTGAAGGCAAGAAGCGACCTGAATCCGTAAAAACTCTCACTCAAACTCTCGCGAGAACTGTGTAGTGCTTGACTATTATAACCTTACTGCCCTGAGGTCTACTAATACTCAATAAGAAACAATAATATGGACCATACCATTACTGTAAGTCTGAAGGTTTATTTCTTAGGATGCCATCAAAATCTCCCGCCAGCGCTTCCGTAACGTCTCTCCCTGGCCTTAGCTTTTCTAACTGTGTCTCCACATATTACCTTTTTGGCATTTTTTTTTAGCTCTTTCAAAACCTCCTCGACCTCTTCTCTGCACAGGAACATCTGCAATGTAATAAATAATTCATGGGGCTATTTGTAGGATGTTGATTTCCTTGATTTGTTTGAAGTAACACAATGATTATATGTTAACGTATGCATATATGAAAAGGTCAACGCAATGTGTATCGTAATGAAAGCGCGAAAACTGAGGCAAGTGTTGAGATGAAAAATAAATCACCTATTATTACTTTACCGCTCCTTAACTCCAGCATTCATTGTCTGTCATTAGGGATCAGCCAAGAGAAGCCATCTATGCATCACTTAAACTACTGCCACTATAATACTGCCAACTATATAATAGGTTAAAGCTACTCTAATACTGCTCCTATATACAAGAATATAACTACTATAATACTGCCTCCTATGTACAAGAATATAACTACTATAATACTGCCTCCTATGTACAAGAAAATAACTACTATAATACTGCTCCTATGTACAAGAATATACCTACTATAATACTGTTCCTATGTACAAGAATATAACTACTATAATACTGCCTCCTATGTACAAGAATATAACTACTATAATACTGCTACTATGTACAAGAATATAACTGCTATAATACTGCCTCCTATGTACAAGAATATACCTACTATAATACTGCTCCTATGTACAAGAATATAAAGAATATAACTACTATAATACTGTTCCTTTGTACAAAATATAACTACTATAATACTGCTCCTATGTACAAGAATATTACTACTATAATACTGCTCCTATGTACAGGAATATACCTACTATAATACTGCTCCTATGTACAAGAATATAACTGCTATAATACTGCCTCCTATGTACAAGAATATACCTACTATAATACTGCTCCTATGTACAAGAATATAAAGAATATAACTACTGTAATACTGCCTCATATGTACAAAAATATAACTATTATAAAACTGCCCCTATGTAGAAGACTATAACTACTATAATACTGCTCCTATGTACAAAATATAACTACTATAATACTGCTCCTATGTACAAGAATATAACTACTATAATACTGCTCCTATGTACAAGAATATAACTACTATAATACTGCCTCCTATGCACAGGAATATAACTACTATAATACTGCTCCTACGTACAAGAATATAACTACTATAATACTGCTCCTATGTACAGGAATATAACTACTATAATACTGCTCCTATGTACAAGAATATAACTACATAATACTGCCTCCGGTGTACAAGAATAACTACTATAATACTGCTCCTATGTACAAGAATATAACTACTATAATACTGCTCCTATGTACAAGAATATAACTACTATAATACTGCTCCTGGGTATAAGAATATAAATACTATAATAATGCTCCTATGTACAAGAATATAACTACTATAATACTGCCCCCTATGTACAAGAATATAACTACTATAATACTGCTCCTATGTACAAGAATATAACTACTATAATACTGCCTCCTATGTAGAAAAATATATACTATAATACTGCCCCCTATGTACAAGAATATAACTACTATAATACTGCTCCTATGTACAAGAATATAACTACTATAATACTGCTTCTATGTACAATAATATAACTGCTATAATACTGCCTCTTATTTACAAGAATATAACTACT